>NW_021941407.1:151757-276182 GCF_902148845.1 Salarias fasciatus | reverse complement strand
ACCTCTACACCTTCAACACCACATTCACTCAACCTCTATGTGCTGGATTTGGATTTGGAAGTCCCATTCTCCGGTTCTGGTCCCCTGGTTCTTCAGTGAGTCTGTGTCCTCTGTAGGAAGGACGTCTCTGTCTCTGACAGCAGGGAGGAGGACAACACAATGCTAACACCATGCTAATATGCTCGCAACACAATGCTAGCAACAAAATTGGTAGCACAATGCTAGCAACACAATGCTAGCACAATGCTAGCAACACAATGCTAGCAACAAAATTGGTAGCACAATGCCAGCAACACAATGCTAGCACAATGCTAGCAACACAATGCTAGCACAATGCTAGCAACATAATGCTAGCATTATGCTCGCAACACAATGCTAGCAACACAATGCGAGCACAATGCTAGCAACACAATGCTAGTAACACAATGCTAGCATAATGCTAGCAACACAATGCTATCACAACGCTAGCAACACAATGCTAGGAACACAATGCTAGCATAGTGCTAGCAACACAATGCTGGCAACACAATGCGAGGAACACAATGCTAGCATAGTGCTAGCATGAAAACAACGCTAAAACGATGCTACCAATTAAACAAAAGAGTGCTAACATCATGCAAATATGCTAGCAACAAAATGCTAGCATACTGCTAGCAACACAACGCAAGCACAATGCTAGCAACACAATGCTAGCATAATGCTAGCAACACAATGCTAGCAACACAATGCTAGTAACACAATGCTAGCACAATGCTAGCAACACAATGCTAGCATAATGCTAGCAACACAACGCAAGCACAATGCTCGCAACACAATGCTAGCATAATGCTAGCAACACAATGCGAGCACAATGCTAGCAACACAATGCTAGTAACACAATGCTAGCACAATGCTAGCAACACAATGCCAGCACAATGTTAGCAACACAAAGCTAGCACAATGCTAGCAACACAATGTTAGCATAATGCTAGCAACACAATGCTAGCAACACAATGCTAGTAACACAATGCTAGCACAATGCTAGCAACACAATGCTAGCATAATGCTAGCAACACAATGCTAGCATAATGCCAGCAACACAATGCTAGCATAATGCCAGCAACACAATGCTAGCACAATGCTAGCAACACAATACTAGCATAATGCTAGCAACACAATGCTAGCATAATGCTAGCAACACAATGCTAGCACAATGCTAGCAACACAATGTTGGCAACACAATGCTAGCACAATGCTAGCAACACAATGCTAGCACAATGCTAGCAACACAATGCTAGCATTATGCTAGCAACACAATGCCAGCAACACAATGCTAGCACAATGCTAGCAACACAATGCTAGCATTATGCTAGCAACACAATGCTAGCAACACAATGCTAGCACAATGCCAGCATAATATAACATGAATAATATTATATGCTAATAATAAAAACAGTGTCAGCGTGATGCTAACATGCTAGCATAATGCTATGGTCTGCGCGCTGAGGACACATCCTTTCTTTTTTCATGTCCAGTTATTTTTGGCGTTCCAGTATTTTGTGGATTTTCATCCTGTTTTTTGGGGATTTTGTGTTTTCCGTGAATGTTTGGAAGTAATTCTTCTTTTCCTTTTTTGGGGGTTTTGGTTGTGATTGTGCCGCAGCTCTCTCTCTCTCTCTCTCTCTCTCTCTCTCTCTCTCTCTCTCTCTCTCTGTCAGCCATTAGAAAGCCGGCTGGCTTTGACCAATCAGATGAGCCCTGTGTGTATCCGGGTGCGTTTGCTGTTTTGTGAGGAGCGTCTCATACGGGCGGACACTCTTTCAGCAGGTTCTGTCCACTTCCTCCTCCCGGGCTGGAAGAAATGGGATTTCTTTGATGTTTTTACCTCTGTTGGAATAAAGTATCATTCAATACAAACAGCAGCGTCCAAACTTGCTTTTCCCCCAGAAATAAGAGTGAAAAATAAAAACTGCAGCAGGTTTCAGGGTTTAAATTGCTGAGCTGATTCCAGGAGAACTTCTCCACCGGTCCTGCAGAGGGAGCTGTTTCTCCACTGTGACCTGGAGGACAGCCTCACGGCTGGACAGGAAACACAACACCAGGTAAGTTTAAGTGCAAATATAATAGATTCAATGTGACAAACAAAACAGAACTATTAATACAGTAATTTAAAATGAATACTACAGCATAACATGCCTCTAAATAAGACAACAGTTCCTCACATTGAATCGCCACTCAAGTGTGCTTGAATTAATCTTTGATTCATTTTTGTAGTGCACTAATTTGCGGTGTAATTAATTAATCTAATGAATGCACTGAAGTGAGAGCCCTAAAAAGAACATCCAAATATGTACTCAACATGAATAAACTACAGTATTCTTTTGTCAAAAACAGCTATGCACAGTATGACATGCAGTAACATGTGTTGAGCAAATGTTGTAGAGCAAAACATCAATAATAATAAAGATTAAAGCACAGAAGATACATATCCAAGTGTTCATGGACTGTATGCTGAATAGAAAGGGAAAGGTGAGGTGTGTGTGTGTGTGTCTGTGTGTGTAAGAGAGTGAATGATTGGTTGATTGGACAGTTGTCCAGCTGATGCAGATCAGGTGTGAGAGGACTGCTGGAGCTGCAGGAGGACTTCTGATTGGCTGGCCAGGGAAGAAGAGGAAGTATTTAAGGCTGCCAGCTGCCAGTGGCACACGTCTCTCATTCTGTCTTTCCTCTCTGCAAACAACGCCAGCAACAACTGTGTCAGTGTGTGTGTGTGTGTGTGAGACTGAAGAGTTGAGTGAGTGTTGGACGTTGTTCTGATGAATTTGGTATCACCTGACTTCTGCTTCACTGAAGCTGCATTTAGAATCCCTTCTATCATCCAAAATCCAAACAGCAGCCAGCTGTTCTCAGTTCCTGCATATTAACTTGGCCCTGACCTTCTTCACCTTATATTTTGAGACAAACTGTCTGACATGAGATGAAAAATACCACAGTAAAGAGATGTGAGCAGGATGAAGCTGCAGCGTGAAGTATTCCAGCCTCAGTGGAAGCTGAGTCCAGCCCAGGGGCTTCAGATCTGTTGATTGTCAGTCAGCAGCCCAGGACACACACCAGTTAACGGGCAGCTCACACTCTGGCAGTCCTTTCCCTCGGTGGTCACACTGTAGACAGACAAGCAAGATGGATCATTCTGACGGATGACTCCCTCATTTGAAGCTACCAAGTCCCAGGAGACGGGAATGGAACCCACAATGCCGTGTTTTCACTTGAAAGTGTTGTCATTTAAATGTAGACTGGAAAATATGGTCCTGTTGGAAATCCGCCTCAGAATGAATTCACGTCCTCGAGATGAAGATGCTTTTTGTTTAAACCTGAAGTTACCCCTGCTGAGGAAATTAACAGGCTGATTTACTGGAGCAGAAAAAATAAAGGTGAAACATTGTTCATTGTGGAACAAAACTCCATGAACACACACCGTGCCTCAGATGCACAAAAATGTCCGGGGTGCACACAACAAAAATTCAAAGGAAGTTGTCTATACATGTTTTTATATTTAAGATTCATTTGTGACAACTTAAACACAATTTTGATGCATATTTTCTAGAAATCTTGTAATTAGACATTCAATTTTTCAAAAAAATTTGCACCACATCCCTTCAAGCTCAATCTCATGAAGAGACTTTCCCCTGGAATTTTGCAAGAGATCCTTTCTCCATTGCCAGCAGAAGCTTTGACATTTTTGCCGTTTCTATAGTTGCCTCCGGCAACCGATAAAAGTCTCTGTGGACCCGAATATCATGTCCCAAAAAGTTGGTGAGTTGGTCCAGCTCATTGTCCTTGAGGTTGAGAATTTGGGACAATGTTGCAACATGCTTGTGAAGATGTGTAGACCTGAGATACTGAGGATTCTTTGCACCACACATGCGTGCAAACTTCCTGATGCAGTCCTGTCCCCTGTAGTGACTGGTGGAGGAGCACTGTGGCCGTCCAGACAGGAAGGGATGATCTTTGTGCACATCACAGGTGTCTCTTTGGCCTGCCAGACGTTTTGCTGCCCCGAGGACCTCAGGATTTAATAAAACCTCAACCTTTCTCCCTCTTCTGCCCATCATTTCTACCCTGCTGAAGTGCCTGGCTAGCGTTTGCTCAAATTGTGAGAGTCCAGTCGCTATGTGACAACTGCCTGGCTGAAACTTGAAGTAAGAGTCACCAAAGGAAATAGAAACCAGGAGTGAAGAGCCTGGAATATCACTGTGAAAGCCTCCCGGTTGTTCTTGTGCTGAGGTGGGCATGTCTGTCTCAGCCTGTGCCGCTCATGGTTCTTTACAGCTGGTCTGCAACGAAACAGAGGAAACGTAAGACTTTCTCAAATGCCCACAAAAGTTTTGACAACATGCGTGACAGTTTGTGAAGCAGTGGGACCCCGGGGCAGGTTTACTGAGTGTTTTCAGGATCCAAACCAAACCGGCGTGTTTTAGCAGCTCTGCTCTGCCTCTCCCTGTGGACAGAACTCCAGGAATATTTGGCTTCTGAAGGGCTTTTCAATTGAAATTCGACCACTGTCATTGGTTTATGTCTTTATAGTGTCAGGCGCCTTTAAACCATTTCAGTTAATAAACCTGTTCTTCTGCTCACTCAAGCAATTTTTAACAATGACACAAATGCAGAATATCTCTGAAGACTCCATGAAATTCTGAATATTAAGGCTGTGGATGAATTTAAGTTTTTAAATTACCATAAGTATTTACACAAAATATTTTCAGTTCATCACAAATTCTTTCATTTTTTCTTTCATTCTTAGTTCTGTTGTTGTGTATTTCATGTTTTGTCAAACAGTTATTCCCAGTATATGTTAGCGTCCAACGACTGAAGTTAAAGTTACGTCTCTGATGTTTAAACTCCAGTTCAAAGGTTTCAAACTGAAATAAAATTCATCAATCTGAACAATATATCTGTTCATACAGCTGCCGATCAACGCTCCATCATAATATTAAACCTGGAGAGAAGGAAAAATGTGACATTTTAATGGACAACGGTTTCTGCTGAAGCGCCAAACCAAAAGAAGGGCTGCGGTTAGTGTGTAAACACTCACAACACTACAAAAATACACTCCAACAGTTGATTTAATCAGGTTATTATTCTTTAATAAAATCTGGGTAATAATTAAAATGGAATCATTGGAGTATTTTCATGTCAAATATTTTCTTCTTTTACTGTGAAATGGTGTCAAATATGTGATGATGCTTCCTTCACTCGAGCAAGTGTCTGAATTCACTGTCCATTAAAAATGTTCTGAGTTCCCAGGACCCGCCCCCATCACTGTGAAGCATCAGCAGTTGTTTAATCTGCACCAACAAAAGCACAGACCTCAGATATGAGGCTGAACTCAAAACAGTGAAATTAATTAGGCCGACCACTTTGTGGACATGTCTGTTGTGGAGATTAAAAAACTGCAGACGATACTTTTCTATTTCTAGCAGCCACTCACACGGCAGACTTAACCTTTTTCTTAGTCTTTGATTTCACACGACCATCTTCACTTCAACATCGATTGGTTTGAAGTGGTGTTTGTTCCAGACTCAGCACTGGACCATGACGCAGAGGCGGCGCTGCTGCACCATCAGTCTACAACCACTTCAACCTGGCCTCAGTGGGATGTTTGCTGAGTCGCACCCTTAACAGATTGCATGCTCTCTCAGGCTGAGCGGTTTCACCATTGGGCAGGACTGGCATCAGTTGATGATCAGCTCATAGATCTGTGTCTGCAGGTATGGAGAGAGATCATGAGATCACAACCACACAGGCACAAATATGAACACTGCTAATCAAGGTTCCATCGGTGAAACAATCTGAACCATCAAAACGTGTACAAATGCATTGTTGTGCATTGCGCTCAACATGAGTTACACTGCTGCATGTCAAAAGTTCAACTAATTGTTATACGAAATGTGAATAAAGGAAATGCAACATAAAGGACAGCTGAACCAAAACCTGGCTGACAGTGCAGCATGCCAGACTGCTGCGATCGAGATGGCGATTTGGATAGGAAGAAAGAGTTTCCTTCCAGGCATCATACCTGTTAACCTGTTTTTCTACCTACTATTATTATCATTTTTATCCTGTGTGTACCTGTTCATCTTAGCTCTTCTGTGACATGGATGTTTCCGGAAGAAATAACAAAAAAGTAAATGAACAAATAAAAAGTATAATTGGTAAAACGCTCAACACATAGTTAAGTTTATTCATAAATTCAATCCATGCATGCGAGGTAAATATTAAAGAGTAAAAGAATACCACTAATGTTGGGACTGAGTTACACTCACCGGGACGACGGCGCTGATTGTGTCCTTGGTTGAGAAATATTTCATCTAGGGATATCCCGATCAGGTTTTTTTGCCTCCGAGTCCTATCATTTTGAGTATCTGCAGTATTCATAGTCCCGATCCGATTCTTTTCTAATATAGTAAAATATGTACATTATCTATTAAAAAAAAAAAACTACAAAAACTTAAAATAAAAAAGGAGTACTTTTCTTAACATCAATTCAAAACAACACAGCAATATGTGCAACATATTGCTGTCTGTCTCTAATTACATCTTTCTGTAGCACGGAAAACCGAAATACATCTCATTTAACCCGTTAAAGCCGGGCACGCATTACCGCTGAAGCATGCTTCAGTGAGCAGCAGTGGCCAGAAATGTTTAATACAAAGTTAGGAGGCAGTGCAGCAACACCATCTGGACCCGGAAACAGGATCAGTTATGCATATGCACCAGTTTGATGCATTTCATTGCCCAAGAAACAGATGATTAGCGCAAAGAAGAAGAAAAAAAGACCCGACGTCAATGGTAGAACTGCGCTACAGCGCTTCCAGGTTTAATGACAGAATTGCGCAACAACGCCACTACCGTCAATGCGTCCCGGCTTCAATGGGTTAAAAAGGAAACTAAAGAAAAAATAAACACATGTATCCAACCGAGTCCAAATCAGGAGGAAACTTCCGATCCCGATCGAGTCCGTAATCACGTGATCGGGGCCGATTTCTGATCACGTGATCGGATCGGGACATCCCAAATTTCATCCAAAGCTGAAAGCGAAGCAAAGAGTTTCAGGAACAACAGGAAGTCGTGTGACAATCGAACGTGAAGCTACATCGAAGCCTAAATGTACAAAAACCAGCAGACTCCTCAGACTGACCTTGGAAATTTCCTCCACCGACTTCTCTTCGGTCACATCCAAGTTGAGGATGGAGCCCAGTGTCTGAAGAAAAGCAGAAAGCAGCCGGTCACACCCTCACACATCAGCATCATCTTCATCATTATTATTAGAAACTGGAAAGCTCTGTTTGACTCGAACTCTGACGTGAATAAATTACTTCCTTCAACCAAAACAGCACCGACACACTGAAGCAATCTCTAAATGAATGAAGTAATCTTTGGGAAATCAAACATTGACTATTCCTTTCAGCTGAGGCTATTTCCTTTTTAAATGTGACCTGAGGTGAGGTGTAATTTATTGTTAGAAATAGAAACTTTTTAGGATATATTATTCAATTTTTGAGAATGTGGAACATTACATTATTAATATTAGTACTGACTCCACATAGATGCTTCTCCAAAAATGTGAAAATAATGGATTTTTTTTTTCTTTTTCATCAAACAGTGAAACATTGAGATATTTTAAGATGTATTACACATAAACTGATCTATTTCAAGACAAACACTGGAACTGCAAGCAGTGCTGATAGGGGGCCAAGCCTCCCGCGCAACTCGGACCCCAGGTTTCACGGAGCTCACAGGAGCTCGCCACGAGGGACTCCGGGCTTGCACGCCAACCAAGGACCTCAAGTTCGGTGGCGTTAGAATTTATTATGACCCAGATCTTCAAAACTTTGTTTAGCTAGCTGGCTAGTAAAGTTTAGTCAAGCTGACGTTGCGCATATTTTGATGTAGCAAAAGTCTTTCGATAACTTCAGGTCAGACCCTACTGAAGACTTTATCTGCCAGTTTTCACGTGGATCGGACAAAGCCCCTAAGATGAATTCGCAAAAGTATGTTTTTCAGTTTTTGAGATCTACCGGAAAAAAAAAAAAAAAAAAAACTTGAGGCGGAAATG
This sequence comes from Salarias fasciatus, assembly GCF_902148845.1. Classification (NCBI taxonomy): domain Eukaryota; kingdom Metazoa; phylum Chordata; class Actinopteri; order Blenniiformes; family Blenniidae; genus Salarias; species Salarias fasciatus. Next base: position 268,087 of record NW_021941407.1, on the reverse strand, counting down.
GGCGTGGCCTAGCCAGTTCAACTCGGGGAATCTGAGGATCGAAGTTTTTTGAATGTGCGACACACGGGGTGGGAGTTACAGACCAAAACGCGTTTGCGTGGCTAATAGCGCCACCTGCTGGCGGACTGATTTGATTTTTTGCGTCCTCCGTTGGACCGAGGTTCTGGACCAACCCACCCATTTTCACTGTCCTCCCATGTACGGTTTGGGCTGCAGCGGGACTTAGAGAGAAGATCACTGGAACAAATGTCATTCACTTCCCCCTCCACTGCAGCTTTTCTTGTGGCGGGAAAGTGACGACGAATGTGCGTATTTTCTTCCACATTTCCCGCACACGTGGGGACGCTCTTTGGGGTCTTCTGCAGGGACATAAAGTACAAGATAACAGATGAGAGACACGACTTGAAAGAAAAACTGCGACTCAAGCAGTGAAACAGAAAACTGTCATTCAATCAATCAATCAATCAATCAATCAAATTTTATTTCTAAAGCGCCTTCCAACTGCCAAACGGAGCACAAGGCGCTTAACAGAGTAAAACAAAATAAATAAGTAAAAACACTTTAAGACACAAAGTACTAAAAGGGGCTAAACATCAAACGCTAAATGAAAAAGGTGCGTTTTCAGATGACATTTAAAAACATTAAGTGCAGTGATAGACTTTAAATCCAGAGGGAGAGAGTTCCAGAGCTTCGGGCCAAGAACAGCAAAAGAGCGGTCACCCAAACTTTCTATATCTCGCCCTGGGGACAACCAAGGAGGTGTGGCTTGACGAGCGTAGAGTCCTGGCAGGTTGATAAATTTGCAACAGCTCTGAGATGTAAGGGGGGGCATACCCATTAGTAGCCATAAACACAAACACCAGAATCTTGTACTGGACTCGGAACCGCACCGGAAGCCAGTGGAGAGCTTGAAGGACCGGAGTAATGTGTGAGTATTTTGAGGAGTTGGAGATGAGACGAGCTGCTGCGTTCTGAACCAACTGAAGTTTATGGAGGAGTGAGAGATTCAGTCCAGCGTAAAGGGCGTTACAATAGTCAAGTCTTGAGCTGATGAGAGCATGAGCGGCCTTCTCTAAATCTGCCCGAGACAAGAATGGCTTAACTCTGCTCAGAAGCCTTAGTTGGAAAAAGCCCGCCCTCACAACAGAACTGATTTGCTTTTCAAAGTTAAGTTCATTATCAAAAATCACACCCAGATTCCTCACAGCAGAAGCAAATTGTGGGGCGGATGAACCAAAATCTGGGGAACTGTGGGTTGGGTCAGAACTGAAGTGGATATATTCAGTCTTTTCCCCATTCAAATGAAGGAAATTCTGTGACAACCACTGTTTGATGGTGTGGAGACAGTTATTGAGGGGATCTAACGCAGAGCGATCATTATAGATAACTGGAAGATAAATCTGGAGATCGTCTGCATAAAAGTGAAATTGGATGTTGTGACTGGAGATAAGTCGACCAAGCGGTAGCATATATAATGAAAACAAAATGGGACCAAGAATAGAGCCTTGAGGCACTCCAGACGAGAGAGGAGCAGCAGAAGACGCAAACTCATTTATATGTACCGTGAAGGATCTGTTTGAGAGATAGGAGGAAAACCACTTGAGAACCGCACCCTGCAGGCCTACAGTGTGTTGAAGTCTGGAAATGAGGATGGAATGATCCACGGTATCAAAGGCAGCGGTAAGATCTAATAACACCAAGACAACAGAACTTCTGTTGTCTAGAGCTGTCAATATATCATTATGGACCCTCAACAACGCAGACTCGGTGCTATGTCTCGACCTGAAGCCTGATTGAAATTTGTCCGCAATGCCATTAGAATTAAGGTGAGAGAGAAGCTGCGAAAAAACAAGCTTCTCCATCAGTTTGGACAAAAAAGGCAGGTGAGAGATAGGACGGAAGTTAGATAAGAGGGAGGGATCCAGACCGGGTTTTTTAAGCAATGGTTTTACGATGGCGTGCTTGAGAGCAGCTGGCACAATGCCCAAACTAAAACAGCTGTTTATGAAGGAAACAAGGCATGGGCCTAAGATGTCAACAGCTTCCTTCATAATATGAGTAGGGACAGTGTCTAGTGCACAAGTTGTCGACTTCAACCCCTGGACAGCTATTTTGAGGTCCACAAGAGTAACAGGGTCAAAACTCTCAAACACACCATTGTGCAGCAGAAATGGATGTGAAGGCTGTAGGAACAGGTGTAATCGCTTGCCTAATAGACATAACTTTGTCCAAAAATATTGCTTAAAAGCATTGCAGGTTTGTTCAGAAACGTCATTCAGAGCAACAGACACAGGGTTAATTACAGAATTAATGGTTTTGAACAGTACTCCAGGGCGGTGGCTATTGCTCCTGATGAGATTGGAGAGGTACTGCCTTTTAGAATCCCCTACTGCCCTCTGAAAGGCGGTGAGGCTGTCCCTAAAAATGTCCAGTGACACCTGTAACCTGTCTTTCTTCCATTTGCGCTCCGCTTGTCTGCACCGACGCCTCAGGGCTCGAGTTGTGTCATTGAGCCAGGGGACAGAGGTAGATCTAGTAGTCACAGTCTTAAAAGGTGCTACAGAGTCCAGGATCTGGGAGCAGGTGGAGTGGAAGGCGGAAAGGAAGCGGTCTGGACATAAAGGAGATGTCAGTTCAGGAGCAGAGCAAAGGCCAGATGCAGAAAAGGCAGCCGAAAAGTCCTTTACAGCAGATGAGGTAAAGATGCGCGGCGTTGGGGGGCAGGTTGGGTGGTCGCAGGTGGAAACAGCGCAGATGCCAAACTGTATAAGAGAGTGATCGTTGGATTGGGAAGAAACTGACAACTCACAGATTGATACTGTGATCCCCCGAGAGATAATTAAGTCCAATGTATGACCTAAACCTGTGAGGGGACCAGATATAGACTGTGTGAGATCCAGAGAGTTTAGGAGAGATTTAAAGTTATTGGCCAACTCATCTGAGGGGCAGCAGACATGGATGTTAAGTCCCCACAGATTAGGATGTTATCAACTTTGGCATAACTCTGCTAGAAACCGGACAACTCACTCAGGAAATCCTTTTTTCAGTTTAGGTGGCCGAATAAATGACAGCACACAGAATGGGACAGGGCAGAGTCAATACAAACATTTGGAGCTCAAAGCTGGAGTACCCCTGGTGGACAGTTGGCGGCAGTTCAAGGACTGCTTGTATACGGTTGGCTATCCCTCAGCCTTCCCGTTTGTCTCGGGGAGTTAGGACACAGGTAGCCGGAGGGGAGGAGCTCCGAGAAACAGACTGACATCACCTGGTGGCAGCCACGTTTCCACGAGGAAGAAGAAATCCAGATTGCGGGAGGAGATGATATCATTGAAGACAACGTTTTCTTGTTGATCGATCTGGCGTTGCAAAACCCCATGCGGAGCGAGGACGAGGCGGCAGCAGCGCTGTCATACGAGTAATCGGGCGGAGGTTTTCCAGGACACGGGCCGCGCGAGGATTTCTCCCACCAACACCAATTTGGGGTAGAGATGGCGGAGTCCGGGCCAACAGGAAGAAGCCAGCGGTAACATTCCCGAGCTCTACTGGGGACGGCGCAGGCAGGTCCAATCAGCTCACTAGTCCACGGCAGGTTCAGGTAGGATCGAAGCTTGACATGTAGCCCTCCTCTCCGACCACGTCCTTCTGCGGCGCTTACTGCCTGGACGCCGACAGGCAGGGCGACTGAGGAAGGCAGGAATTGATGACAGCAGTGGTGGCGGAGGGTTGTGGAATTTCCCGTTAACAGGATGATTAAACGGAAAACGCAGTTCTAGAAGCGTAGCTCGGTCATATGTAACGGCCGATGACACGACTACAAATCCATAAGACAGCAGGACACAGAGGAGAAAGCGGACTGCCAGACACAGCGGCGCCATCTTGACTCCTCCCAAAAAGCCTTCAAAAGAGTGTACAGGGGTTACACTCTTGCTCATTGAGCTCCTTTAACTGCTGATCGATTGTTTGGGATGAACTTTTTCTTGGTGGTATGTTCACTCAGCTCTCATATCGACACGTTCTGTTTCAGCTCGGGGCCATTTTCGCCTAAAAGTTCAACTAAAGACGTCCCCAAAGTAAACTGGATGCTGTTCTTGAACTGTTTGGAGTACATGCATGGTTGGGGTCTCATTGAAAGCTGACAACCTGTATGTTCACCCAGTGCAGTCAGAATTACTCTAGGTGCCACTGCCACAGATTTATTTATGTTGCAACACACTGAATTAGGATGAATTTCATTCTCGCCTGAATTTTTTCCCTCAAAAACACCTGGAAATAAGTGTGGCAGCACTGAAAGAGCTTGAAAACACAATCTTGCTAAAGCCTGGGGTCTTACATAGTTCAGGTCAAAATGTCAGAGCAGTACTACTAGAAATGAGTGTTTCACACATGTATTTGTACTGCTATGCCCCGGCGGGGTCAATTTTGGACATCCTCTGTACACCCTCTGCATGCCCTCTGTACAATGGTGTTAGGGCTGGGCCATATGGACCAAAATTCATATCCCGATATATTTAGGCTGAATATCAATATACGATATACATCCCGATATTTTTTCCGCAAAGTGAGAGCAAATGTTCAGTCAAAGTCAAAGCCAAATATGACAAGTCACAAGTAGATTTATTGAAAGCGGCTGTTTCAGTGAACGCTGGCAAAATGAAATGAATAACAATCAACTGGTTTCTTCACCTGGTTCATCAGAAATGCTCTGTTGTTCAAATAATAGATGGAAACATAAATACCATATAACAACAGGAGTACCTTTTTGAAATGAAAGCTCTATAAGGTACACATTTAAATAAAAATATCTTAAACTGGAATTTGGCACTCAGAGAGGCAGACCTCCGCCACAGCTCAATCAGTCACCAACACGTAGAAAGCTCAGTGATTTCTGTATTTCCATCACCTCTACTTTTGAGTGTTCCCCACCTGTTTTGCTTTACGTGCCATGTCAGTAGTTGTTGCTCAGCTGTTAGCTGAATCAGCTGTTTGAAGGAGGCCACAGTGTGACACGTCTCACCGGTTAAAAGCCTCCGGCTCTGCGGTGGTGAAGCCTCCGGCTCTGCGGTGGTGAAGCTCCGCGGTGGTGAAGCCTCTCAAAAAAGCGTGACGCGTCGTAACACTCTCTGAACGTGTGGCTCTCCTCTGAGGATTCACTGTGATTTCTGACACAGTTTAAACGGTGATATTTGGGCTTTTCCAGGCGTTATGCTCCAGGTTTAAAGCTCCCAGACTCCTGTCCTCTCACACTGTCGCTGCCAACTTCCTGAATGTGGGTTTTGTAAAAAGCCGCGACTTCCTATTGGTGGAACTGAGACACAGAACCACTGGCCTTGACCTTCTCTACCTCAATAAGAGACGCTATTGACGACTTTAAACTGTGCAGCAATCTATTGGATTTCCCTCTCTGCATGATTTAGTAAGCATAATAGATGTTTTAGATTTATTATCTGATAACCTGAAATGTTTCCAACTCCCAATCAAGTCTACAGGGCTGGGATGGATTTGTTGATATTGTTGAGAAAAACTATGATGTCGTCCACGTATAAAGCCACAGAGCTACAGATGAATAAGTGGGGATTTTTAAGGTAACAAGGAGACAAAAACACAGTTTCCATGTGAACTCTTACTGCAGAGAGGAGGAAAGGAAGTCATATTTAAATGGCCGTCATTGTAACTGCTGCTAGAAACTCTGAGCTTGAACTTCCTGTAATCAACAATATTTGACAGAGGAAGGATTTTTTCATCAACATAGATGATGTGAGGCGGCTCCAGTTTGTACTATTATTTCCTCCTCAGCCGTTACCTTTACTTTCATGAAGCCGTAGATCCCAGATTATTCTCCACAGTTCAGTCTGCTCCTTCTTCTGACCCGATCCGTCTCATGAAGGCCTCCGCTTCCACGTGATTGTTGAAGATGTAGGATCGTTCTTTGTAAGTCTCAATCAGTCGGGCAGGAGGGAGGACGCCACATCGGAGTCCCGCTGCACGGAGCTGTGGTCTGGGCCTCATCCACTTCAACAACACACCAAACACATGCTAGCATGAAGCACACTTGATGACAACACCATTATTACACAATAGAGCCAGTGCAATGAGAAGCTTGGACGCTGTTGTATGTATTGAATGATACTTTATTCCACAGTGGTTAAAAAAAAAAAAAGTCATGAAATCCGAGAATGAAATGGATCAATTCTGCCCTCAGATATATTTAAAATGCTCTTGAATTTTGAGAGAGAGAGAGAGAAGAGAGAGAGGAGAGAGAGAGAGAGAGAGAGAGAGGAGAGGACTATATCTTCCTCGGTGTGTATCTGTCTGCAGGTTCTTTTTCGTTCTGTGTCTAAACGTGTGTCGACACATGGTGACTCTCTCTGCATATTCAGGTGATCTTATCTCTGAACCAGACAAACACACTCAGCCAATCAAAAGTCTCTTTTCTGTATTGTGACAGTCTTTAAAACACTGACGATGCATATCCAAGTGTTCATGGACTCGTATGCCCTGACATAGAAGGGAAAGGTGAGGTGTGTGTGTAAGAGAGTGAATGATTGGTGATTGGACAGTTGTCCAGCATGGCCGACCTGTTCTGGAAGCGATGGGTGATAGAGTACTTACCTGAACTTCAAACACATCAAAGTGGTCACGTGTCTCAAGAAACTTGTGCCTGGGGACCTGTTTTGCTCGTGGATGAGGACTGCACCAGAAGAAACTCATGGATCATTGGCAGGATCATCAAATCAGTGCCAGATGAATACGGGTTGTTCGCCGTGTTCGTGTAAAGACCAAGACCAGTGAATTGGACAGACCTGTCACTCAGGTCTGTCTTCTCCTGGAGGCAGTTGGATATGAGGCATTGGTAAAGACTGTTCTCCAACGTTATGTCAAGTGCTGGGAACCTCTGACATCAGAAGAAAGAAGACAAGACTCATTTATGTTCTGAAGACTTTTAATTTGCAACGGTTGATAATGTTTCTAGTTTGGGAAAACAATTAGGGGCCGGGAATGTCGGGCGCAAGGACGGATCTCTTATTATTATTTTCTTTGTTTGTTTTAGATTTGACTTTTTGAGCTCTCCTTGTCTCCTCCTCATTTCGTTTATTGGGTAGCTGGCCCTTTAAGAAGGTGCTCCGCCGTACTTCCGGGTTTGCTCGGCTGTGAGCTGCAAGCGGCAGACGTTTCACCAGCTGTGGAGTCACACGGTTTCTTACCGTGCTCTTTTTGTGTTTGTGTGTATCATCCCGTGGATCTAGTGACACTGTGGAATAAACGTTGCTTTGTTTTTCAACTCAACAACGGCTGTGGCGGTGGAGGATTACATCTAACTCAGGGGGAGACGCGTAAGCCAGGACTACCAGCATCTCTCAGCTTTGCCCGTAACACTGAGGCCTCTACGGTCCAAACTAAAAAGTCTGACTGCTCTGAAAGTGTTAGGGATATACTTTAATTAACACTACGACTATGGAATAATTGTATTAACTGTATATTAGGCCTTTCCTGAGAGAAGTACATCAAGGTTATAAGATGTTCTGCTAAAGTGTAAACATACCCACACGTTCCGGAGAAACCAACACACACTCACGAGTGTTCCAAAACATACCGGATCAGGATGTCAGCTCTCGGTTGGCAGCTGACATCAATACCAAATTGTCCAATTGCGAACAAAGTCCAACCTATCTGTCAGGGCAGGCCCAGCCCAGAAGAACATGGAATAAAAACTCTGATTCATCAACAATCAGGATCCTTTCGGGGTGAAATACTTTGTATCTTTCCCTGTAAGGTCCAGCGCTGAACATTACATTTGGCTATACTTAAATAAATGGTAATAATCTGAAGTCAGTCGTTTTGGCATTCTTTATACCAAGCATAGAATAAGAGAACCGGGTGGAGTCAGCGGGACGGAAGTCCTGGGATCCAACAAAAGCTTCACCAACTGAGAGACAACTAATTTTCCTATCAAACGTGATATTTTTTGTTCAGTTTTGCCAAACAGCAAAGGAACAAGGAGCAGTTGTTTCCCAAACAGAAACTTTTATTTTCTCCTCTCTCCACTCTAACTGAAATGACCATATATGGGCATACGGTGCAGTTACACAGCTGACAGCAGCTGTCAATCAAACTCTGACACTCAGTGCCTTCATTCAGTGACTCTCAAAAGCAGATGAGAGAAGCTAACAACTCCATGTTAGTGGATGGGAGATGCTAACAACTCAATGTTCGTGGATGGGACATGCTAACAGCTCCCATGTTAGTGGGTGAGAGAAGCTAACAGCTCCATGTTAGTGGATGACAGATGCTAACAGCGACATGTTAGTGTACGGGACATGCTAACAACTCCATGTTAGTGGATGGGAGATGCTAACACATACATGTTAGTGGATGGGAAATGCTAACAACACCATGGTAGTTGATGACAGATGCTAACAGCTACATGTTGGTGGATGGGAGATGCTAACAACTCCATGGTAATCGATGACAGATGCTAACAGCTACATGTTGGTGGATGGGAGATGCTAACAACTCCATGTTAGTGGATGAGAGATGCTAACAGCTACATGTTAGTGAATGGGAGATGCTAACAACTCCATGGTATTCAATGACAGATGCTAACAGCTACATGTTAGTGGACGGGACATGCTAACAACTCATTGTTAGTGGATGACAGATGCTAACAGCTACATGTAAGTGGATGGGAGATGCTAACAACTAGTATGTTAGTGGATGGATGTCTCAGTCGCGGGCTGGCGGGAGGCTCGGTCCCAACCAATGCTGCTTGCGGCTTTAATTATCAGTGTTATGGTGTCAAAGTATTACTCTTCATAGTTTATAAATCTGGTGTGATGAAACACAAGTGTTTTATGTTTATAAAAGGTATTCCTGTGAAGTTGTGGTTAAGTTATTGGAGAGATTGAATGCGGAACCTTTGCGCTGTGCCTGCCCCGATGCACTCTGGGGATGGACTTTCGGTCTCAGCCTCAGATGTGTTTTGGCAAAGGCACGAGTGGAGCTGTGGTTCTTTCTCTCATGCTTCTCCATTTCACAGGTCAGTAACTGATTCAACTTACTGCAAATGGAAGCCTTAAGCTTTATGTTACTTCTGCATTTCATGGAAAGCCATTTTGTGTTGTTTATAGAAATTTAATGTGACTTTTTTATGTGGGTTTATGGAGCCGCGCTGCACCGGAAGTCTCGCAAGAGTTGGTGGTAATCTCGCGAGAGTTGGCAGTATTATTGTGAGAGTTCATGGACTTCAAGCAGAGATGTGTGTTTTCTTCAGGAATGTATCTTTATGCACTTATAGCTCCAAATTGACAACAGGACTCCTTGACTTGTATTATTTTATTTGATAAACCCTTAATGCTTTGTTTGTTTACAAATAAGAATTATTTATATGTTTATTGAGATTTAAGATATGTTTTGTGTTGTTTTGTGAAGATTTTGCTGCAGAATGACATGTTTATTCAATTTATATATTTCTATTTCTATATGCTAAGTCTAAAATTTGTATTTGTTTATACAGAAACTGAAGCCATATGAAGAGTTTTGAATAACTGTGAATGCATATAGATTAAATATGACTTTATTGAGACTTTAATAGTTATTTTGATCTGGACAGAAATAAAAAGCACTTAATGTGAATTCTATATTTGTTTATTGTTTGAATAAGATATGTTTTGGCAAAGACACGAGTGGAGCTGTGGTTCTTTCTCTCATGCTTCTTCTCCATTTCACAGAAAACAATTATTTTTGTTCTCGTGGTCACCAAGCCTGGGACCCGTAACATCAGCATCGTGACATCATGTTCTGATAAGCCCCTCCCACCTTCTGACAGGCTCCTCCTCCTCCTCCCTGCTGTCAGAGACAGAGATGTCCTTCCTACAGAGGACACAGACTCACTGAACAACCAGAGGACCAGAGGGTAAATCCAGCATATAAAGGTTGAGTGAATGTGGTGTTGAAGGTGTAGAGGTGGATCAGAGAGTCAGAGGAGACTCTGAAGAAGGACAGAGAGCCAGCAGGACAGTCCACATACACTGCTACTCTACCAGAGGAGGAGGAGGAGGAGGAGGAGGAGGAGGAAAGGAGTGTTACTCTGTCATTGTGCCAGACAGAGTAACGTCCAGTCCAGCACCCCAGACTCCAGGACTGATGATTCCCTCCAAACCTACACTCCTCACTGTCTCCTTTCCTTCTGATTCCTCTGTAACTCACTGATATAGAAACCCATCCGCTCCACTCGACCTCCCAGTAACATCGACCACTCAGATCATTTCTACACAGCAGCTGAGGACAGCCATCAAATCTGTGAGGATGATGAGGATACGGCTGCTCTTCCTCCACATGTGTCACCTTCCTGTTGTTGTTGGACAGTTTTGAGCTTTCTGCTCATTGAGTTTTCATCCAGTTGAAGTTTGAGAGAAATCTGATGGATGGAAAAAGAGGAAAAGATGAACAAGAGAAAAGTCCTGATGTGACACGTGATAGATTTGTTGTTTGTGGACTTCCTGGACATGTTTTGATTGGAGAGAAAGTTTGATGAGGACACTTTTTGTCAGGCTTCTCTTGTCAGGAATGTTTGAATGAATCCAAAGCTTTGATTGAAAGACAAACGGACAGTGATGAGTCCAACTTACACTTCCTCAGTCCAGGTTTGAGCCTCTGCTGTCCACCATGGTCCACCCTGCAGGGAGACAGAGAGAGAGAGAGAGAGAGAGAGAGAGAGAGAGAGAGACCGAGACCTTTAACCAGCACTGTCTTTGGTCAGTTGTTATCAGCTTGGGTTTTCTCTGTAAAAGCGCCAAGAAATGACTGTGTTGTACTTGGTGAGATATAAATGAAGCTGAACTGAATTGAATGAAACTATAAAAATCTCAAATCAAGTTGGGTGAAACCTTCTCATTGTCAATGGCTTCTGTATATCTGAAATGACTCAATGACTTCCAGATCTGAAACCTCCTTCTATGATTGTCACAATGATAACATCGACAAAAGATAGAAAAATCTATATGGTATGTTCCCCATCACCCTGAGAGACTCCCCAGTGGACACCTCCATCACCATGAGAGACTCCCCAGTGGACACCTTCATCACCCTGAGAGACTCCCAGTGGACACCTCCATCACCATGAGAGACTCCCCAGTGGACACCTTCATCACCCTGAGAGACTCCCCAGTGGACACCTCCATCACCATGAGAGACTCCCCAGTGGACACCTTCATCACCCTGAGAGACTCCCCAGTGGACACCTCCATCACCATGAGAGACTCCCCAGTGGACACTACAGAAAGCTGCAGTCTGCCGTCCCTAAATGACCTCAAACATCCAGGATCCTAAGGCTTGCACATAGATGGTGGCCGAACCCCTCCCACCCTGGTCACCAAGTCTTTCAAACTCTCTCCTCTGGAAGGAGGGTTGGGGTCACCAGGACCAGAACCAGAACAGTTTCTGCCCCTCTGCCACTGCTCTCATGAACAACCACTGACAATAACAGGACATGCTGCCAGAACTTTCCAGGAGCAGAGCCTCAGATTTGCTGTGGAGCCAAGACACATGACATTGATCAACACCCAAGCTTCTAGTAAATTATAGAGAAGTTTGTATTTTATTTCGTGATTTCTTTCATAAATCCCTTTCCTAATGTGAAGACGTCCAGGGCATCACACATGAAGCTTCAATTAACACTATAAATGATGTTTTCTCTATGTCATGACCGAGCCAGAGACCAGTGTTTCCTCTATGATGAATGCTGTTCAACATTAAACAGGCTTCTTGCCCAAGAGTCTTTCCAACCAGTCTGATCATCAACTGGAGACATTGTGAAGAACATCTCAGTCTCCATGAGGAGCTCCTGCTGTGTGTCCATACCTGAGAGTCTCCAGGAGCAGTGGGATCCTCCACTGCCGCTGACAGCTCCTTCACTCCTGAGTCTCCTGGATGGTTGTAGCTCATGGTCCAGCTCTCTCAGATGGGAGGACTTGGATCTCACAGCTGAGACCAGAGAAGCACAGCCTTCCTCTGAGACCAGACACCCTGACAGACTGGAGACACAAACATGGCTGCATCAAGTCAAGAAGGAAGAAGGAAGATCCTCCACATGATCAAGCAGCAGCTGGATCCTGACCTGAGAGCTTCCAGTTTACAGTGAGGACTCTCCAGTCCAAGAGACAGACGCTTCACTCCTGAATCCTGCAGCTGGTTGTTACTCAGGTCCAGATGTGTCAGACTGGAGGACTGAGAGCTGAGAACTGAGGACAGAGCTCCACAGCTTCTCTCTGACAGACCACAGCCGCTCAACCTGAAGAAGAAGCAACAATGAAAACCACATCAATGTTTGTCATGGACTCAGTTCTACATCTCTGACTGGAAACTTGAATCTGCCCACATGGAAAAGACATTTAAAAGCCTTCTGAGAAGTTCCATCAATTCCACTAGTCAGTCTTCATGTTTTTTATGGATTATGCTTCCGTCTCTTCATTTTTCTCTCTATTAAACACATCTGTGGAAGTAAAATCTAGCCATGGTTCATTGTCTCCAGCTTGCTTGGACAGAAAAGCCAGAAGATCTTCTTCTTCATGTGAAATGTCAGAGTAGACAACGGCTCATTGCAGTCCTCCAGCTGGAGCTGGAGGCTCTGTTGTATTCTGGAAGATTGAACACAAACCATGTTCCTGAGGCACAGCGGTGATATGAGGTCTCCTGAGAGCAGCAAGGAAATGACTGAAGTCTCTTTTCACTCTGGGAGATTTTCACACCTGAACAGTAGCATTAGCAATAGTATAAATTTCAGCTTTAGCTTTAGTAGTAGATTTAGCATTAGAATTGGTATTAGTGTTAGCATTAACTTTAAGAGTAGCATTAGCTTTAGTACTAGTATTAGGGTTAGGGTTTGGTGCTGGCATTGTGATCATCTATGAATGTTTATAACTACAGCTACACATGTTATAATGGCATTATAATGCTTTATGAATGTACTTATAATGTGTATGCAGGGGGGCTTCAAGTAAAGTGTTACCATTTTTTTTAATTTTTTGAGTGATTTTCTTAAGGTGAGTGATCAATCCGGTGACTTTAATGTGTTCTGCTGTATAGATATTCTTTTTTGATTGAGTTTTTAAGTGTTGATATTGTAAAAAGTAATTTTTTCCTATTTGAGATCTTTGAAATAGCTTTGTGTCTGTCATTAGTGTATTGCTGTCAAAGCCCAATTTTGTGAAATTGGCAGTTGATTTTGTAGCACAGCCACTTACAATGCTTTATAATCTCTCAGTTGAAAACAAAGAAATTCCATCAGTTTGGAAGTCAGCTCATGTTATTCCCTTGTTGAAAGGGGTGACCCTGCAGTTTTAACCAATTATAGGCCAATATCTAACTTGTGTACCCCTGTCGAAAGTTCTTGAATCCCTTGTATGTGATCACTTGAAGATTTTTTTAGATTCTAATGAACTTATCTCAAAGTGGCAGTCAGGCTTTAGGAAAAGGCACAGTACTGTCACTGCTGCCACTAGAGTGATTAATGATATAATTGTTGCTCTTGACAACAAGCAGTGCTGCGCTTCACTTTTTATTGATTTGTCAAAAGCTGTTGACACGGTGGATCATACCGTTTTAAAGCAAAGGCTTCATCATTTTGGTTTGTCTGATCATGCAGCATCCTGGTTCGCAATTATCTGAGTGGACAGGACTCAGGTGCATTAAATATGAAGGGTTTTGTTCTGACTTTATGATGTCCACAAGGGGTGCCACAGGGTTCAATACTGGGACCCTCTTGTTCATAATGTACATTAATGATTTGGGTCTCAATGTGTCAGATGCTAATATGCACTTTTATGCTGATGACACAATTATTGACTGTGATGGACCAACCCCGACTAAAGCTGTTGAATTCTTGCAGAAAGCTTTTAATGTGGTCCAGAACACACTTCTGCAGCTAAAGTTAGTCCTCAACACTGACAAGACGACACTGATGTTGTTCTCAAACAATAAGAAGGTGCTTCAAACTGCCCCCCACTGTTTAGGCTTGAGGGAAATGTCACAGAAGTGGTTCATGGTACAAACATCTTGGGTCTTGCTTGACAAGGGCCTCTGCTTCAAGGACACACATTGAAAATCTTGTGAAGAAACTGAAACTCACATTGGGTTTTTTCTTCAGAAATAAATTGTTGTTTTTCTTTCAATTTGAAAAAAGCGGCTTGTCACTTGCAACATTTTTATCAGTTTTAGATTATGGAGACCTGCTGTACATGAATGCCTCAGCTCAATGTCTTCATTTTATTTACAAGGCCATGCTTGGTCTATGTCGTGGAATTTATTTAAAAAGTATCCTAGGCCAGTTCACGGTGCAAAAAAACGTAACATCTTCAAGTATATCCATTCTTGGTTCTTGAAGTCTTCCATCGTAGTTCTCCTCAGAAAAATCAGGCAGAGTCAGAGTCAGAATGCAAAAGGAGGACTTTATTCCCAAAAAACCCTCCTGGCAGTCAGGCCGACCAAAGAACTGATTGCGCCGATCGCTCTCCGCTCCATCTATTTATACTATTTCTTGGGAGTTTGTGCTTCTCAATTGATTCTTCGTTCAAGACACAATTGTTCAAAACCATTCGTTGAGTCTTAGTTGAGTCTTCGTCAAGACACAATTGCTCCCCCCTCCCTACAAAGGTCAATGTCCGTGACCCCTTGGGAGGCCCTCTCAATTCAATCAATCAATCAATCAATCAATCAATTTATTTTGTATAGCCCAGTATCACAACAACAGTTGCCTCAGAGGGCTTCAAGATGTTACATTGTCGTAAAAGTAAACACAGTGAATAAGCATAATGGTAATATGTCAATATTTACAGTAACGAGACAGAACAAAGCAACCACCGCCTTCGACCCTCACATCTGGCAAGAAAAAACTCCAAAAACCCAGTGGGAAAAGAAGAAATCTTGGGGAGAACCACAGTATGGAGGGATCCCTCTCTCAGCCTCCAAGTCTCCAAATGCCAGGTGTTGTGCAACAAATCATAGTGTTACATTTCTTGTCCAATGAGCCTCATTTGCACCAGAGGGAGACAGAGAGACAATTGACCTGTAGTCTTAGATTTTAGAAAAAACAAACTGTCCAGCTGCCAAGAGGCTGCCGTAAAAATGAAAAATGGCAGGCTGGCGAACAGAACAAGGATACATGTCTTTTCCACGCCTGTGTCTATGAGCATACTGTAACTAACAGAGACATGCATTACATGAACAATAGTAAATAACATAATATAATAAGCGTGATGTAAAGAATATTATAAAATTATTCAACATTTCCCCCCTTTGAGACTAACAAGTCTCATACTACACCACTACAACTAATCAACTACAATGTATTCATAGCAAAAAAAAGGATTTGTCTGTAAGCGTGTAACGGCAGTATTTAACTGCGGGACATCTTGCACCTTTTCAAAAAGGCTACGTGGTTTCAGCACACACGTATGAATATACTAAATCATCTACATAAAATGATTACTAACATGATACACATTCCCATAAATGATCAATACTAAGATTATATTACTAACTTAATACAGAGATTATACTACTAAGGGTTAACCATCCACTATCAATCAATCTCCTGACTGAAACCTTCCCAACAGAGGGATACAAGCAGCAGTACACTACTCAGTGAAGCTAGGGGTATTATTGGGTGCAGCGGGAACCGCATCTTGCTGCCAGCGGAAATGCCGAAAAGCAAATCATCTTTTGCGAGTGGCAAGTAGTGATGCTCACAGCTACGTGGTGTATCTTCCAACACCTGAACATCTTTCATCATCTCTCGTACATCATTCAAAGGCATGGTGGCAAGGTCCTTCCGAGTATAAACACAAACTTTCAAAAACCAGGATCCTGCACGAGCATTGGTGTCGCTGTCGCTGACGTCGCTGCCGTCAGATGATATTGGGTCATAGATTGGGAAGAGAGGTGTCTCCCTGGGCTTCTCAGGGGTTCGAGGACCCGTGTGTTTGATCGGCGTTCCTTGCTCCTGTGCTGGAGCGCATCCCTGCGTTGGCATGAAGGGAGGGGAGGTGAGGAGAGGGTCTCAGGAACTGGTGACATAGGTTGGGAGGGGGTTGGTAGTAGGTCTTCGGAGGCTGATAGTGGCTTAGATGTGGAGCCCAGTACACGCCGGTGGACTCTCGTGGGCGAAGTCTGCTGGGTCCTGGTTGTAGATCCCCCACCGTCAGTTGCCATGGGGCAGGCTCCGGCTGGAAGACACTGTCCGACGTCCTCTCCCCTGTTTGGTCTCGAGTCATCGATGGTATGTTGTCCAACAGGAATGTATTCCAGTCAATATTGCTCTCCACCATGATTTTCCTATAAAGACAAATAACCCATTAAGCATTCTTCTAATGGTATCCACCATAGGCACATCGTTACCTTTTTCTTTTCTTTTTTTTTTTTTTTTTACATAAACATTTTCTTCATTGTTTTCCATACTACCCTATCTGGAGTTCTCCAGAAGTAGCTAACACTCCACCTACTGTGGGGTGAGGTAACAGCAACTTTACGGTCGCAACAACCTATTGGTTGTGTTAAACTTTTTCATAATCTATATCTTAACGGTCCTTCTCCTGACTCTAGATCTCCAGAGCCTATTTGTTTCTAACTTAGTTGAATCCTAACTGAATCACTCCCTCGCCTACTTGGTAACAAACCTCTACTCCTAGTTTCTTTGCTGTTTTGTTTGAAGATCAGTCTTTATGATCTTATTTCTGTCTGGCTGTGCCTAATCTGCAGGGGAGGCGTCATCTTTTCCCTTCCTGTAGCCGCCTCTTCGATGCATGGAGGTATTACCTTCCCCTTCCAGCTCAGGTGGTGTCTGCTGATGCTTTGAGGGCAGTCTGTCAGCCCTGCAGCAGCAGTTTCAATAGAAACAACAGTCTTACCCCTCGATGTCCTGTGCAGTGCAACTTGGTCAGGACAACTTTGAATGGACCTCCTTGTCTCAGTTGGTTCCAATCCTTCTGAAACCTTTTACGTATACCCCCTCTCCAGGTCGCACTCATTCTAGAGATGGTGTGATTTCAGCCTCTCCATCTTCTTTAACCCCTTTTACCTGTTGAAAAATCACCTTACAAATACAGGACAATTGTTGAACATAACTCCTCAGCTGTTCACAAGATAGACCTTCCTAAAGTCCCTTCAGAAAAGGTACAGGCATGGGTCTCTCTATACATATTTCATGCAGTGTTAGATGGGTTAGTGTGTTAGTTTAGTTAGTTTAACAACACTTAGCAAAACATTCTGAGACATCTTAGTTTGTTCTCTCTGTTCGCTATGAACTTAATTCCCTTAGCTTTCAAAATTCCATTTGCTCGTTCAACTGTTCCCTGCAACTGTTGGTTATACACATCCAAACGTCTGCTGGATCCCAAGTATTTCATAATACGTTTTATTACCTCCACCACAAAGTGGGATCCATTGTCTGAACTACATGTGTCAGGAAAACTAAACCTTAGGAAAACCTCTCTACACAAAACTTTGCTACAGATCCACTGTCTGGTGCATAGGTTGGTACTTCTTCCACCCATCTCGCTGTGGCCCATCCAGGGTGTTCATGGTCATACCCCTTAAGCCACACCATTTTTCCTTGCAGGACTGCCTTGTCCCGTGCCGCTATAAGAAAAGATAGAATAGTTAAGGTTTACAGTCAACTGCAAATAGTATGGGGCACATACTTACCCCTGCTGCCTTTTTCCTCTTCATCAGTTAATTGATTACTTGTAGCTATTAAGTTGTTGGCTTTTGATTGGCAGGGCATTCAATCACTGTAACTGCCATCAAAAGTAACATTACTTGTAAGAGTTTGGCAATTTCATCTGCATGGGTGTCCTAAAAGCCTTTATTTCTGCCAATTGGGCAGATCATGGTTTTCTCAATTTAGTACTTTATAATTCCAAAAAGGTGCCATCTGGCTTTAGTTCAACTATGGCAAAACCCACATGGTTGTCCATGACATCCTTAAAACAAGATCCATCCATAATTAAAGTAACATCAGCTGTCATTGGTTGGTTGTATAACTCATCACATACCCGCATAAAGTTATCTGTTTCTTGTTTACAGTCATATTGGATACCCTCATCAGGAGTTACCATTTTAGTGGCAGGATTCACCGTGGCGCACTGCTAGATTGTAAGCTCAGGAGCAGCAAGAATAACTTCATTACCTAGAACTGGTGCCGACTGCAGGTCCTTTTTTACGTTTAATTGGTCTGCAGCTTTTTCCAGTGCACGTAATGGAGCATTTTTTCTTCCTTTCTTTTTTTTTCTTTTTCCAGCATAGTCAGTTATCCATGGATGGTCATATCCAGTCATCCCCAGAAAGGAAAGCATTTGTCCTACTGTTTGTGGCTGCAGAGCTTGAGTTACAGCCTCTATCTGATGGAGCTATGTTCCTCTTTCCTATGTCATCTACATACTGTATTACTATGCTCACAACATTTATATGCTGTAAGTCTTAGGCTAGTATTCTATTTAATACTGATTGACTTTCTACATAACCTTGTGGAAGTCAGGTATACGTATATTGTTGTTTCTGATATGTAAAAGCTAAAAGATACTGTGACTCCTTTTCTATCGGCATACTGAAAAATGCAGAACAGAGGTCTATTACCGTATACCATTTAGTATCTGGTGGAACATTTGATAACAATGTATGTGGATCAGGGACAACGTAATTGGATCAGGGACAACAGGAGTCTCAGCATTGAGAATGGCATTGACAGCTCTTAAATCATGAACCAACCTGTAATCTGTAGAATTAGGTTTTTTGATTGGAAGATTAGTGTGTTACATTAACTTTTTGTTTTAACTAGCACTCCCATTTCTAGTAATCCATTTATGGTTGGTTCAATGCCTTTGATTGCATGTTGCTTCAATGGGTACCAATTTCTGTTTGGCAGTGGATGGGTTTTACTGATTTGACTCTGCCCCATCAGTCTTATGTCTTGACCATACTTCCAGTGACACTTGTTGGAGAATTTGCTCTTCGTCTTCTTCGAGAGTTGACTGAAGTTTTCCATCTGTTGGTTTTTTCCATCATCTGGTTATTGGCACATCATAGTGCTTGATTCTTCCATTTCCTTGTCGGGGAAATCCACATACCCCATCTGGTATGCACATTATGTTGACTTGTAGTTGGCATAAATTGTTGGCTCCATCTATCTTGAAAGATCATGGGGTTTCATGCCATGGGTCTTCAGTCAGGTCTACAGCATCAGGCGTAGTTGTAGAGGCCTATACAGGATCCACAGATCCTACTGCAGCCTCCGCAGATGAACTCATTGCAGTGTGGTTGGAATGTCATCTGTCTCCACTGTCTGCAGAGTCTCTTCTTCTCCAGCAGGCGTCTCTCCTCTGCCTGGTAGTTGGCTGTGTAGCCCCCCTTCTTATCCTTCTTCTTGGAATTTGATAGGTGGGTGGAGCTATTAGGAGCTGTGGGCCTGGCGGGTGTCAGCTGTCTCCGCCCCCGTCCAGCCAAATCCATTGCAGCATTCCTTGCTCTTGATTTACTGTCACAACTTGCTTGCACTGTTCTCCAAGTTGCATTGCTGTCAATTTGTTTGTCAGTTCTTTATTCAGATCTTCTTCTCTTCTGTTGCTGAAATCTTCATCTTCATAATGCTTGATCTTCGATGCCGTTTCATCACAACATTTCTCATCAAAGACTCCTAGTGGCCATTTTGCCCCATTGGGAGTTCTGTTGTTCTATTTTCTTATACATTTTAGAATTTCTTTTTCAAATTTTGGGTGCTGTCATATTAGTACCTATGCCTCCTGTTGTCCTCTTGATCCATTTTAAATCCCATGACTCTTTCCACACAGCTGGCTCTCTTGGCATCTCCCCTTCTGTGTCTGTGGGGGTAGTTTATATTAGTACAATAAATTATTTATTTATTTATTTATTTATTTATTTATTTATTTATTTTTAGAACTGCTGTTCTCAATACTAGTTCTCTAATATAATCATTAGGCATGCTGCGGTTCTTGGTTTTGAACCAAACCCTTCGGTACACCATACATAAATCAATTCACCTATAAACCACAGTCTGTCGTTGCTAAATTAATTAATTTCCTACAGCTGGCCACCTACTTGCAGAACAGATCTCTATGGCTGTGTTCGAAACTGCATACTTACCTACTACTCATACTAACTTATTGAGTATGCAGTGTGTTTACACTGGCAGTATGCGATTTTGAGTATGCGAGAAGTTCCCGGATGCATACTGCATTCGCCAGAAATGTTGAGTATACATCGTGTGTTCACTACTCATACTGAAATTGCCCAAGATGCAACACGACGGACATTTGAATAAACTTTATTCAGTTCACAATGACTGTTTCTTCATGATGTACATTTAGCAAGCTGAGTATGATTATAGATTTAATCTTCCCTCCATTGTTTGTGCTCGTAGGTATGTTATGTTACGAGATTTCTGATTGGATTGACAATGATTAAAAATAGTAAAAACAAACAAACAAACAAAAAAACCAAGAAAAAAAAACCCCTTACATCTGAGAACAACTCCATGCTGAAAGCGACCATGATGGACCGAAGACGGCGAGCCGATCTTTGTTGAAGAGAGAGAATATAGAATATACTTTCTGTCAAAATGGTATGACGTCATATAAATTTAATCATCAAAAAAAAATACCTGAAAAATAAAAGTCCCGCCCCCAGCACCCCCCCCCCCCCCCCCCCCCCCCCCCCCCCCCCCCCCCCCCGCCATTCTTCCGGAATGAGGTCATGTCTGAGTAAAAGGCGGGAAATTTAAAAAAGGGGTTCTGTCTTTCCATAGGCGTAAGAGTGAGTCAAGATTTGCATTTGCTATATTGTAGATGTGTACTGGCTGCTCTGTAGTCTGCATGACTGTATTGAACTTCCATCCAGAGAGCAGGGTTCTCTTTGAGTGGGAGTTCAGGGAGGTAAGAATCGCGGGCTTTTTTTTTTTTTTGGAGGGAAAGTTTCATATGTCAGGCTGAGGGATGATGATGAGAACCAGATGTAGTAATGTAAATATCACGTGTCAGTGTCAGCAGAAAAAGAGCGGGAAATTTAGTAAAACACAAGGTTGCCATTGTATGTTGCGGGCTGAGGGATGATGATGAGATCCAGATGTGGTAATGTAAATATCACGTGTCAGTGTCAGCAGAAAAAGAGCGGGAAAGTTAGCCTGTCACAAGGTTGCCATTGTATGTTGCGGGCTGAGGGATGATGAGAACCAGATGTAGTAATATGAGAAACAGATGTGAGACGGGGAAAGTGGGCGTGCATTGTACTGTACTGTATATAAAATGTTTCACATAAGTGTGATCATAGCAGTGGAATCGTTACTCGGCGGGGAAAAAACATGGAGAAAGATCTGTTGATGAAAAAGACGTGGCGTCTTGATGGTGGCCGGGGGTTGTTAGTCAAATTTAAGAGTGGTGGAGTATCGCCACACGTCGATCTATACAGCTATGAAACCACGCCTGAGGTCTATCATCTGAAAATCTACCCTAAAGAATTTAACGGTCTGAAGGATGCTATTGAAGAATATATTGATTATATTGAACGTGTTCACAGCGATGGGCGTGTACAACTGAGCTCTATGCGTGCAAGTATACCGACATGGACTGATCGTAAAGTTCGTCCTCTAGCCGGTACTTTCATGGTGGACTGTTCCAGATCTCACATCTGGTTACTGGTGCGATTTCGACGTGATTTCCACCCTGAAGAAAGACCAAAGACGGTGATGGAGAAAGAGCGCTACTACCCAATTCAGCTGGCATTCAAGGTGACAGACTTCCCACAGCTGCGCGACCTCTTACAAGAAATGAAGAGTTTTTTCAACGAGGAAGAAAGGAAGCAAAAACAAATGCTGTTGGAAAAGAGATTGACAAGACAGTCTGGTGATCGCATTTCAGAGCTAACTTTCACTCGGCGCATCATGCTCAATTCGTGTATCGAATGCGATGGAGGCCCCGGGGAGGAGCCTGAAAATTGGGGTGGCTCTATAGACCAGATTGATATGTTGGAGTAGAGAGAGCCCTTCTCTCTGACCTGCCCTCGCCCCTCCCCATGCCCCGCCCGCTTCCTGTACGAGTGAAATATATACTTGAACGCTTGAAGGGCAAATAGTCGGAGTGCTATACTCATACGCTGCACCATGTCAGATTTTTCAGTCAACGCAACGGACTCACCTGGACAAGATCTTCTCGATGAAGAACTTCTCAGCCTGCTGCCGGACCTTTCTCAAGAGTCTTCAGGAGATACTCGGGTGTATCAACCGATTTTCCGAGGATGTCGGGGGGTTGATTCGCCCCCTTACACGGAGTGTAAAACCGAAGAAGAAGAAGCGGAGATGCCGAACGATCGTGCTGAAGGATTCATAAGCTCGGCGTATGGTGGCTCGTGTTCTGCAGACTCTCTCCACAAGGCGGGCGTTGCGGGGGATGTACCATGCGGTCCTCCACCGTACTGCTCATACTGGGGCGGGGAGTATAAGAGCTTTGAAGACCCACCTCCGGCTGGAGTCTACACCGGGCCCACTCTCTTCGCCCTCCCGCCGGGGACACCTCTCCCACGACCTGGTAAAGTCTACACTCCACCCACTCTCTTCAACTCGCTGCCAGGGACATCTCTGCCTCGGCCTGCTAGAGTGTACACCGGGCCCACTCTCTTCAACGGCATGCCTGGGTCACCTCTGCCACAGTCTCGATTGTCAACGAGTGGGGATTTCCTGGATATTGTAAAAGCTTGTGTGGCTACAGCGGTGAAAGCAGTTGTGGTACGCCATATGAAAAAAAACTGCTATGGCTGTCAAATACATCACCCGAGTCAAATTCAACACGCCTGTCTGTACCCTCCAGGTCGCGGATATTTTTATGCTCACTTTGAAGAGTTAGTAGTGGACTTGCTGTCCTGGGAATTTCTTCCGGCTCTCAAGCACACCCTGGAGAAAATCGGGTTGGATATCGTGGAGGCTAGAGTGGAAGGCGCAGCTGACGCTTTCCTTTATGATCTGAGGGAAGAAGATCACATTCTGGAAAAGGTTGAAGAGATCACTGCAGCTTACATCGCGGGAGATAAGAAGAGGGAAGATTTGTTGGAAGATTTCTACGATTTCTGGAAGCCTTAATCACCTGTGAAAAGAAACAAAGAAAAAATGGGCGGGTATTTTTTTAAACCGACTCCCAAAATTGTTGACGTTTCAGTTTTGAAGCATGCAATTGCTTATCGTGTCAATTGTGATAAAGTATATCAGGCAAAGGACCATGTCAATCCGGAAGATTTGTGGAGTTTTGAATGTGCGATGGCTCTTGTGAGAGAGACAACGCTTTCAGTGGATTGGAAAAAACTGGTGTATGACGGCTCAAACTCAGATGGTTTTGAACAAACAATGTGTGGAATCATTCATGATGTTTGTATTGATCATTTCAACACTTGTCATTTATATGCCTTGTATGCCTTTGTAGTTGATGTAACAGCCTATAAACTGAGAAAGGGTGATATAATCGATGTGAATCATGTACTGAATGTAATACAGGCTTTAATTGTCAATGCCATACATAAGAATTGATGTCTTCTTTTAATCTGAATTACGTAAGCATGTAACCAATGAATAAACTCCAAACTCATAAAAATCAGACCGCTCTGACTTCTTCTGTTCACTAACAGATATGTCTTCAAGAAAGACAGACCAGGTATTCAAGAGAATATATTATGACCCTCGAAAAGCAGGATCATATGGTGGAGCCGAGAGCCTTCAAAAGGCTGTAGAAGAGCAGACGGGTAAAAAGCACGCAATTGCCAAAGTCGAGGATTGGCTGGCCGGGCAGGACGCTTACACATTGCACAAACCCTCTCGAAAAAAGTATGCTAGAAACCGTGTTTTCGCACCTCGTCCCCTGTATCAATTTCAGGCTGATCTTTGCGATATGACTGTGCTGTCTAAAGACAATGACAAGTTTAAATTTCTGCTTACCGTAATAGACATATTTTCAAAAAAAGCATACGCACGCCCGTTGAAGAACAAAACGGCGACTGAAGTTGCAACGGCTTTTGCTTCCATATTAGACGAGAGCGGTATACCGTCTAAAATTCAAACTGATGCGGGAAAAGAATTTTTTAACCGCGTCTTTGAAAAGCTGATGAAGAAACACAACATACGACACTTTGCAACCGGGAGTGAACTCAAAGCCTCCGTAGTAGAACGGTTTAACAAAACTTTGAAATCCAAAATGTGGCGGTATTTCACGGCAAAAAACACCCGGCGGTATATAGACGTACTCAGGGATTTGCTGGATAGCTATAATGACTCTTATCACACCAGCATAAAAATGAAACCGTCTGAAGTAACTCCGGCCAAGACAGCTGAGGTGTTTGAAAATTTATACGGGACGATGCCGCTGAACGTCAAGCCCACAGTGTTTAAATTCAAAGAGGGGGACATTGTGAGGATATCAAAATACCGCGGCGTATTCGATAAATCATATGAACAATCATTCTCCGATGAATATTTTATCGTGAATGAATGTATCCCTAGAGTACCACCGGTCTATAAATTAAGAGATATAAGAGGAGAAATTTTGAATGGGGCATTTTATGAGCCTGAACTGCAGAAAGTCAGAATCACGTCGGACACTCTTTTCCGTATAGAAAAAATTTTAGATAAGAAAATTAAAAATGGTCAGAAAATGGTTTTAGTCCGCTGGCATGGATGGCCCCGTCAGTTTGACTCGTGGCTGCCTGCTAAAGAGGTCGTTGAGCTTGGGAAGAGGAAAAAGGGGAAAGAGACGCAATCAAAATAATGGGCGAGTCTTTTTATGTGACACTCCCCTCCAACGCCTGTCACGATATTTTTCCGGACAACAACAGTTCGAATTTCACCATAACTTTATCACAACCCATAGAATTACAAGGATCTTATGAGGTGGCGCTAGCTGAGATAATGTACTGCAACACATGGAATAATGTTGACACTTCAGAAAACGGTTTCGAGATCATTGATCATCACCACCCGGAACAGCCTCCGCTTTATCTTAAGATTGTGACGGGGTCGTATGACTCTATCGAACTTGTAGTGAGGGAGCTGAATGCTATGTTAAAGACTACTAAAATTGATCTGGTGGTTTATTACAGTTCAATAAACAAAAGGATTTCTATATTGGCGACTGAGAGGTATTCTATAAAATTTTCACCACGGTTGTGCTACATACTTGGTTTTGAAGAAGGTGTATGGGTTCGACTGAGTGGAAAAACAAAGGGTAAATACCCCTGCGATATTAATGCAGGCCAGTATAATTTTTACGTCTACACAAATATCGTGGAAGCGCAGCATGTTGGAGACTACGCCGTCCCCCTTCTCAGAATCGTTAAAAAAGAAGGATCATACGGAGATGTTGTCATTCTTTCTTACAGCCACCCTCATTACATATCGGTGAACAAACAACGGATACAGGATATACAGATTGAATTGAAAACTGATTTGAACACTCCAATTCGATTCACCTACGGCAAGACCATATGCAAGCTACACTTTAGACCTGCATCAAAGTCTTTCATCTGAATTAGAAAGAAAATAAGTCAAAAAATGAATTCACAAAGATTTGTCAATTATTATGTGAACCAGGCTGGCGCAGGCTCATTGAGCGGCTTTGTCGGAGCTCCAGTCATCTATGGGCGTGGCCTAGGATCAGTGCTGAGCAGAGCCTTCAGATTTGTCCTACCCTTTCTTAAACAAGGAGTTAATATCGCTAAACCGCACTTGAAATCGGCTGCGAAGGGGATAGCAGCAGACGTCGTCGGGACCGTAACCAACCGCTTAATTAACCAAAACACTCAGAGTCAGGAAGGATCAGGACTGCCACGATTAGCACGTAGAAAAGGAAAAAGACCTGTGCGTGCATTATCGGACCTCGTACCTACAAAAAAGCGTAAAACCGTGCGCAAATTACAGAGAAAAGTTAAAAGTCAGCTGGGGCGTGGTGATATATTTTAAACATGTCTCTTACACACCGTCTCTCGACCGAGTGCACCAAATCGGAGCTCGACCTCTTTGCCCCACCGATGACTCAACTTTCTGTGGAACAAAACAATTATGTTGAGATTTTTCCCCTCAATTCAATAGCGGATCAAGAAGTGCTGGATTTCCTGATACCTGGAAGCGGGAATTTTTATTTAGACCTAAATTCAACACTGATCTACCTTCGACTGAAAATTACCAAAGCAGATGGAACGAATCTAGCTGATGGCGACGCCTGCGGAATAATCCAATACCCACTAAATACTATCTTCTCTCAGGTTGATGTGAGTCTGAACGACGTGCTCATTAGCTCGTCCTCTGCCACTCATCCTTACAGAGCCATGATTGAAACGCTTCTTAATTTTTCACAAGAAACGCTGGAGAGCCAGTTTTCTGGAGGACTTTGGTATAAAGACACTGGTGCCGACCTTGATTCAATTGCCATGACCCCCGACGCCCCTAACAAAGGGTTAGTTAAGCGTGCAAGCTTTATACATCGTTCACGCCCATTTGAACTAATTGGCCCGTTGCATACAGACATTTTTTTCTCCGAAAGACTCTTGCTAAACAATGTCGATGTGCGATTAAAACTTGTGAAAGCAAAAAGTGCTTTTACACTGATGTCTGCGGCAGGAGACGAGTTCAAGTTAAATATTTTAGGGGCAAGCCTTTTTGTGAAAAAGATTCAAGTCTCACCAGATGTCATGCTAGGCCATTCTGCCGCTCTCATGAAATCAAATGCCATTTACCCTATAAGCCGCGTAGTGGTGAAAAATTATAGCATTCCGGCACAGACTCGTGTATGCTCGCAAGATAATTTATACCTCGGCAGACTTCCGAAGTACCTGGTGGTGGGGCTAGTGGATCATCGGGCTTATGTCGGGGCAAGAGAGTTGAATCCTTTCAAGTTCCAACACGCTGATCTTGAATACCTAGCTTTAAGTGTAAATTCACGTTTTATCCCATCAAAGCCCTACCAACCGCGTTTTGATACACATCAGACTGTTCGAGAGTTTTACAATCTTTATCTGGGAAATAACAGACACATTAGAGACTCTCCATTGTGTATAGACCGAGAGAATTTTGAAAACGGATACAGTTTGTTTCTCTTCAATCTGACAAAGGATGGTGAAATAGACAGCGAAGCTTTATCACCGTCAGAACACGGTACCTGCCGCCTGGATTTACGCTTCCGAGTCGCTTTGCCCCGGACCATGACCTTGATCGTCTATGCGTGTTACGACGGTGTTATAGAAATAAACTCAAAGAGACAAGTTCTAATTGACTATTGAAACGAGTAAAATGAACAACCTGCAAATAGAATCTATTCTGAGACCTATCTTGGGCGAGTCGTTTGGAGGTGTTTTTGCGAGCGATTTATTACCGACCAAGATCGAGAAACGACCATGCTATCTGGTCGTTAACACCCACGATCACACCCGTGAGGGTGAACATTGGGTGGGTATGATCTTTGAAGATGGCGAAGAAGGAAGATCAAACTTCTTTGACAGCTACGGGCATGAACCAGACTTTTTATTTTATCCGGAATTTTTTATAAATTTCCTATCCGCTAATTCTAGGGAGATACGCTACAACAAACTGCAAGTTCAAGATGATGATTCAGCCGCATGTGGAGCCCATGTGATATTTTTCCTCTGCCAGCGGTTTAAAGGACTTTCTTTTCAAGAAGTAATGAGACTGTATTCTGATCATTTGAAAAAGAATGATGTCTACGTGACAAAGTTTGTTAAGAAATGTGCTAAATGTGTGTCGGATGTGAAGACGGGTAAAACGTCTAATCAGAAAGCCTGTACTTTAAAACTATTTAAAGACTGTTATGAATGTTCGAAATGAATACTTTTCCTCACATATATTTCAATAAAGCATTTTATTGATTAAAAAAACCACTGTTGTGGCATACATTTTTTTTTTAATGACTGAATTCCAACCATTCAGAAGGGATCGGGGTAGACAGTCGCCATTCAGACACTGTCGGGGAATAAAATTGTTTTACATTGCTTGACAATTTAGAAGTAGGTGTGCTGAAATCCATATCTAAAAGAGATGTTGACAACGTTGATTTTTTCCCCCGCTTTCTTTTACTCCGACGTATTTGCGGATCCGGCTCGCTCGAGGGCTCGAGCGGTCTTAGCCGCAATTGCTCACGCGCCTCCGTATTTGCAATCGTGGTTAAGGGTATATTTAACCTGGAAATAGTTTTTAAGAATTCATCCCATCCGCGGGGTATGGTTCGGGCGTGGAAGCGTCTGTTTGACAGAGTCTTCATTAAATCAAAAATGTGCGATCCTTTAATAGTCTTATCCTGGACAACGATCTCGCCTGAACGGTTCCATCTCAAAAGGTCTGAATTGCGGAGCTTCTCAAGGATAAATGTCGCATTCCTCCGATTGCGGGCTCCGATATTCTGTAAAATATCATCTTCAATACTATCACGAGGATTTTCCTCCTCTTCAACTCTTACATGACCTTCATCATTTCCACCTCCTTTCTCAGCGGACTCCGTAGGTAACTTCAAAACTATTTCAGAGTCTTGACTCGATCTTTTTTTGAGCAGGGAAAGATATTTTTCAAGTAGATTATTATAGTGTAGGCTTTTGCTGTAAGCGGTCCCCGGTTGCTCCAAAACTTGTTCCATTTTCTCTTCCAATTCATGCTGTGCCTTCTCTGCGATGTTTTCTGTACCTGTTTTTTTCTTGGTTAAACTCTCCAGTTGTTGCGGCGAAATCATGTACATTTTATTAAACGATGCCATGATGCGGCTGCGTCGTGTGCGGCTATATCTCTATCTTTGCCTATCTCCGTCCGGCAAGCAAACTGGTCAAGAATGGGACAGCGGCCCCTAATAATGGGAGGAGAAAACCACCAGTCTGAGTCAGCACCTTGCGCTTATGCTTCACTCCTGTTTTGCGGTTAGCAAAAAGCTTGATATACCTCTTCTGTTTATTCAATTTGCTGTATTGATCAGAGGTCAACGGGACGTTACCTTTCAACACGTTAAGTGCTATTTCACAGAGGGCCAGTATGAGATCATCCGGTCCCTGGCATAGAAAGATCCTTCTCTCTGAGGGTTTCAGAGCAAGCAAGGCTTTAAAAACAGGTAGATTTCTTTTAATCCGTTTAGACATTTTCGAATCACTTTTTATACAGGTAAACTACAGGCCACTGGTGAGGTAGTATCCCGCTTCTCAGCCGGTAATGTTCTGGACAGTCAGGTCTCAGATCGACGATTAAATACGAAAACGGCTCTTTTGTGGCGTCGTTAAAACTCTGCAGAAAATATTCTCTCTGCCCCGGGAACATCTGCTGAGCCAAAATTCTTATCTGTAACTTATCACGCGGAGATTTGAAGAGAATGATGTAATTTGTGTTCAAGCTAATCGTTCGGCTGTGCTTCCCCTGCTGAAATAAGTTTTGAACTAGAAAAATGACTGATAATTTTCTATGGTGTCTATACATGGTAAAAGCCTTCATTAATTCATCATGATTCACCCCGATATCCATACAGTCGTCAATCACCAACAGATTATGCTGGTTTGATGGAAAAATATTTTCATCCGTCAAAGAATCAGGAATTCCTTCAATAAATGTAATCTTTACATTTTTTGCCAATTCCTCATACATAGGTTGATAGGAGGAATATGACCAAATGACTCGATCAGGGAGTCTAGACAAAGTATGTTCCATATTTTCAAGAAGCCGTTTGACAAAGAATGATTTACCACTCCCGCTTGCTCCTACAAGTAGAGCTGTAAAGGGGAGTTTGAAACGTGGGTCAAAATACACCTCTTCAGCCATGATCAACGTTCAGTCTTTTGATGAACTGAATACTTAAGTAATCCTGCTCGCTTATTTATCAGTGCAAATAAGTGGGAGGAAAAATGACGGGGTGTGAATAAAGAAGAAGAAGAAATATGATTTATTGATATACAAAATACATGTGGATAAACAATACAGGTGTTACAACATTCATGTGAATAAACCATACAGATATTTCATAATACATTGGATACAAAATATATGATGCAAGATACAAAATACATGTGAAAATACAGTGCTTACTAAGCATTATATGGGATAATAATACTTTCTCAAAAGAACTGTATAGAGAAGCCTCAGGTCATCCCATCATAAATCTATGCAGTTCTTTTGAGACAGAACACAGGGGGGAGATGTTTTTAATAGCCAAACGGTAACGATTTTCCTGAAGGAAAAAGGCGTCTCTTGTCCCAGTCAATGCCAAAATTGATCACCCTCTCTTTATTAGTGAGCTCAAAGGTTTTCAGATTTCGTGTAATTTTATTGTAACGTGCAGAAATTTCACGACGAGACTCGCGGTCTTTGAGATATGGTTCTACCAGGGCTGTGAGACTGTCAAAGTTGAATTTTTTACAGTTCTCATAATTCTGTGTAATCCCCTTAGCACGTAAAGTCGCTTTACCGCGCTCTGTTACATAGGCGTAGGATTTCGGACCCGCTGCAGTCCATGATTTAATAGAGTCGCCGGGGTCTAATTCAGATGTCAAATCTCCTAGATAATTTCCAACTGGAGGGTTATACTGATCGCAAGGTCTCGAGACAAACACTATTGAATCGGTATCGCAATAAAAAACCCTTTCTTGGAGTAAATCTAGCTGCTTATACAACTCAAGACGTGCATAAGCAGTTGTGAAGGCGGCAATAAAAACATTCACATCGCCAGGGGGTGTGATACAGTTAGAAGTATACCGCCACTGGACCACTGCAACACTGTCATTAATGAACTGAAACTGTGAAATCACATATTTGCTGGAAAAGAGGAATTCAAAAAAGCGTTCGGATTTGTTCACCAGAGTTGTTGTAAGCTGATTGGATCTTTGTGCCAACTTTCCCCATAGTGAATTTAGTAACAGTTTTGCAATTTGTCTTTTAGCCGGGTTATGGGCAATTTTCTGAGGGTCAAGTGTAATACCCTGGTGCTCTTGGTATTCCTCGATGTAGGCACGTTGGCTTGCAGGGTCATCAGCCCCCGGAGGATAACCCGAGGCTTCCTGTTTTTGTTTAAGGAAGGTGTAAATGTAGTCTTTAAAGAGTTTGCTGGATTTTTCTTCAAAATGCCACACTTCATAAATTTCGCCCAGAACGTATCCTTTTTCCAGTGCCTCCATTAGCTCAACAGTCACCCATACACCACGTAATGATCTTTCTTCTTTGTCATGTTTGCATTCCGCAGTTTGATTGTTGGTGAGAGCACATAAACGGCATAATGTGAAAATAAGCTTCCCTTTATCGTTTCTGGTAGGAAGTACTGGGAAAAACAGTTTACGCGGTGGATAGACTTTAGCATGGATCAAGCCAAAGTAATTTTCAACTGCATCAAAATTGTTTCTGATTATTTTTGGATGTGAAAGCGGAAATGATCGACACGACATAATGTAGGGATAAAGTGAAGTGAAATCAAAATAGTTGATCACCTCATCACCCTCAGCAACATGACGCATCCGGACAGCGACGGTCCGCCCTCCGTATAAAGCTTCTCTAGGGTCTAGAGGAACTGGTTCTTGAAACCTCTCCAAGAAAGATTTAACACCAGGGTCTGTTTTTTTAATGAACTTCCAGTCGTGTTCCCACATTGTCACCACTGAACGAACATTGTATTCAGTTTTTAAACGCTCAGTTCTTTTTATTGTGTCTGAGTATAACTCACTAAAACAATCACCTGTGAGGGGAGATTTATCGTGCGGGTTATAACAGGATCTACAGCCGTGGTAAAAGCATCCAAAAAAACTAAAGACATGTGTCTCGCCGTTTACCATCGCATGGCCGTCCACAAAATAGCGTCCGATTTTAACTTCTCCCCCATTCAATGCATGTTGAATTGAAATTCCACGTGAGAAAGCCTCATACTCCAACCACTGGATTGAAGCATGTGAGAAAGCCTTGAATGATGATTGGTAATTATCAGGAGAAGGTATCGCGACAGATTCAGGTTGTAAGAATAAGGTTTGAAAAACAGTCAATGCGGCTGAAGCAATTGTAACGTTCTCAAACGGATCACACTTTGTTGTTTGTATGAATTCGTCACGAAATTTCATTGCACCCTCTGCTAGGATTTGAACATCATTTTTACAATAATCTACTAACTCACGATCATAGTCAAATTCCTGATCTTTTATTGTCTCATACCAATGAAAGAAACTTTCTCGCTGTGTAGGATTCATTTCATCAACCCCATACATTGCAGGAGCAGGATATCTCCCCTTATACCCGACTTTTGAAAAATCTGTAAATTTGTGTGGAAAGTAACCTTTTTTGAGCCTAGTTTTACAGCCTAATGCCTTAGGGAAATCCCTGAGTGGAATGGGTATGAAGGAAAATGAATCAATAAATTTAAGGTGAAAGTCAGTATCCACAATCAGAATTATTTTACTCCCTTGAGCCACAACGAATGGTGATATACCCTGTTTCACAAATACATTTAAAATAATGTGGTGGTCAAAACCCTTCCCATAATGCGATATAAATGTTGTGTTTTGATATTGTTTTTTTCGATAATGCATGAGAAACATTAAAGCACAGTCAGACCCTTCCCAGATCCATTCCTCACCGTCTGACGATTGAGCTACAACAAGCACAGGGAGATGAGTACCGGTGGTTTGAGCGGTCTCAAAATCAAAAAATACCAGCTTCTTTTCATAAATCTTCTCCACAGGCGTCAGCTCTTTTACCCGCATATAGCAAATATGTGTTTCTTCAGCTTCTGCAGTAGAATTGGAGTTTTGATTCCCCGAGTCAACAGCTGATGCTCTTTCTTCACTCAATGACGGTAAAGTGGTTTTACTGTGTTTACAGATCGGACAGCGTTTAACAATGCATCTGTGGGGCTGAGGATTTTTAATCGAAACGTAGTAGACTAATTTACATTTTGGGCATTTTTTATTTATTTCACAATTGGAGACTGCTTTTTTAGCCTCTGGATACCATTTTAACTCGCGATGGCTCTCGAAACACTGAATATTCATGCAGAACCTATTACAACGCTCGCAGTAAGTTTTTTGAATTAAGCTTTCTTTGCAGTCGGTGTTGCAGATATTACAACTCCTTGCACATGAGTGTCTGTACCGCATATGATAGCCGGTGTGACAATGTTCGCAGAAAAAATTTACGCCTAAAAAGGCTCTCACGTTCTTGATTCCATAATAGTGGTTATTGTGTAGGAGGAGATAATATGTTTTTGGACGCGAAGGTGTTTGTGTTTGAAATGTAGCCAAGTTTTTCAGCCGGTTATTCTCAATATCATTCGCACGATAAAAAATAACAATTTTACAATTCAGCAACTGTTCAAATTGCTCTACATTGCTGAATGTCACGTCGTCATCAAGAGTCAGACCGGCCCTAATGTGAATGTCGCGCCCGACTGCCATAGCGTCAACATATGATAGCTCCGGGTTTTTCAGCCAAGCTAAATTTACAGCAAAGCATGTCTGATCGGGATTCAAAAGTACATATAAATGTTTAGCTTTTTTTCTGATAATTTCAGCCTCAAAGCACGATTCTATTTTCCTTTTACCACTCCCGCGTGGTGCTCTAACAAGGTTAACAGTTAGCTCCAAGGACCCATCAGTGAACACGGACATATTGCTCTGCACTAATCTATCTAAAAGATCTTGGAATTCAGAGAGCTCACCGACCCCATAGCGTACAATTGCACTAACATCATCTTGCAGACGATCGGCTCGTAAAGTCACTTGAATGATATCGTTTGGCTCTGCTTGAAGTCTTTGGATACTTTCTGAAATTCGACCATGTACTCCATTAGTCACATTCACATAAAAATCGTGAAAATTAGGAGTTGTAGATGGAGGTGGAAAGCGGAGCATGCAGCGAATCTCGAGGTTGTTAAAGCGCTCTCGCTGAGTGACATTGATGTTATCATTACTTGCAGTGCCTGTGTTTGACCAATTACTGCAGCCTGCAGCATCTCCAGAGAGTGAATCAGCGTGTGCCTCAGTTTCCCTGTCCCCAATCTCTTCACCTCTCCCTTGTTGAAGAGCACTCTCTGTAGCCAACGCTGATTCCACGCACAACCAGTCTGCAGGACTCCAAGCTTCACTCATTTGCGAATTTCCTTGTCTCTCAAAGCAGGTGAGTGCATCGCAGCATGAGCTGTCAGCAGGACTCCATATACTGTCTGACGTGGTGTCATCTACCCCTGCTGACTCACTATATCTGTAGGTCTCCAGAAGCTCCACGAGCTCATCTTCGCTTGGGAGAAAAACTCTACTACTTTGAGACAGATGGTGGGGGTGCTGTGTTGGCGAGCCGGGATCAGACGGACGATTAACACTTTCAATTACTGTTTCACCATTCAACTCGGAGATCGTGCGGAGGAGGTGTTGAGGGATTTCTAAGAGATTGTCACTTTCTGATTGATCCATTGTTTTTTCCAATATTTTTAAAAGCTTCAGTTATTGATTTCAGCAAATGGTGATTTAGAGAAGTGGGGGCAGTCTCGGTAGCGGGGATCTCTGCCCGCGGGTGATAGCACGGCTGATAGCACTGACACTCAGCCCACGTGTTTGAGCACGATTGAGATTTTGTCTAAGACGTTGGTATATCTGTACGAGCATGCGTTCCTTTAACAGGAATGAATCATTTATGAATGTCTCAAACGCTTGTTCAATCACCGGCACTACATGGTTGAAGAAATCTGATTCAGCGTCTTCAAGGCGGGGGATTGTAAGGCTGCGGGTGGTGTGCCCTGTCATATCTTCATAGTCATTCTCTTGATTGAGGAAATAATTTCTCACTTCATCATCTTCCTCATTCCTCTCACCGCGCACATCTTCGCTCCGGTCTTCTGCAGAGGCTTGCTGTCCTCCTTCCTCTTCGCGGTCAACCCCAGATGCAACTCCTGAAGCCTCTTCCTCTCTTTCAGGATCGTTCAATCTTGATGGTGGAACAACCGCAATTCCTGGAACACGTAAAATTGGTGTTAATCAGTCGAACCATATCCACGCAATTCACTGACTGCTGAAAAAAAAACATACTTACGATCAGCGCCAACAGTGTGTGGAGTCCAAAGAGAGCTGAATGCATGAGATGGCCCAGTACTCGGTGATGGTGGAGGGGCAGCTGGAGTCCAGAGAGAGCCGAATGCGGGCGAAGACCTCGTAGGGGTGGGGGAGGCTGGTGGGGTGGTGAGGTCAATGATGAGTTGGTCTAAAAACGGACAGAAAAAATGACAAGATATATTGATTTCAAACAGACTGTAAAGACAGTTATTTTAAAATATTATAAGAGACAGACAAAGGAAACGTCAACTCACCCTGATTTGAAGGCGATCTTTCCACTGTCAGACCCTCACTGTCTCCCAGTGTTACCCCTGATCTATAATGCCCAGAAAATAATTATTCCAACCCCATTATTCTAATATTACAAAAATATAAGCTTCCAGTAGAAAATAATACATACATGCAGGTGCTCCCCATGATGTAGAGAAGTCAGTCTTCCTCGGAGGTCGGATGTGGTTCCCTGCTGCACGAAGATGCAGCAGTCTGAAGCTCCACAACCCAAGACTCTGATACCCCAAGCTCCAACAATGTGGTGCTCAGGTTCAAACCCCCAGAAATATATAGGCACGCTTGGCGGGGAAAGATGGGAGGGGGTGCGGGATGTACCCCCACGGTCCCCACACACACACACACACACACACACACACACACACACACTCACACACACACACCAAATTCATATTTTTACTACATATGGTACTCATCAGGCTTCAGCCAGCAACACTGACAGACCATATTTGTCTCTCTGCAAAGGGATGGATGGATGGAGCCCCCAGGGGTCCACCCCAAGGGCGCCAGTCCCCTCATGGAATCTGTCTTACTATTAATCACGTTACACTCATGTGACATTGCATCCACGGACTCTCCATAAGTCAGGAGGTAATATAAACATTACCACATCTGGTTGTCATTATCTCACACTCAGCAAACATTCAATAGGGGACTCTCACGCACTTTTTACTAAATTTCCCGCTCTTTTCCTCATGATCACACCCGTAGGGTACGAGCCCATTCAGAAAGGAGGCCTTAATGTAAACAGACATTGGTATGCATATTATTATTACTACATCTGGTTCTCATCAGCCTCAGCCCGCAACATACAATGGCAACCTTGTGTTTTACTAAATTTCCCGCTCTTTTTCTGCTGACACTGACACGTGATATTTACATTACTACATCTGGTTCTCATCATCATCCCTCAGCCTGACATATGAAACTTTCCCTCCAAAAAAAAAAAAAAGCCCGCGATTCTTACCTCCCTGAACTCCCACTCAAAGAGAACCCTGCTCTCTGGATGGAAGTTCAATACAGTCATGCAGACTACAGAGCAGCCAGTACACATCTACAATATAGCAAATGCAAATCTTGACTCACTCTTACGCCTATGGAAAGACAGAACCCCTTTTTTAAATTTCCCGCCTTTTACTCAGACATGACCTCATTCCGGAAGAATGGCGGGGGCGGGGGGCGGGGCGGGGGCGGGGGCGGGCGGGGGGTGCTGGGGGCGGGACTTTTATTTTTCAGGTATTTTTTTTTGATGATTAAATTTATATGACGTCATACCATTTTGACAGAAAGTATATTCTATATTCTCTGAAGAGCCGAAAAAACTGTCCGTCGGTAAAGCATCATAATTGGCATAATAAGTGGTCCATTAACGGGACACCGGTCCAAACGGTGATGTTAAGCGAGATATATTGCTGAAAGATTGCCTTCTTGTTTTCAAAGTAAAAGCACATATTTATCACTGAGGTTTTTTGCATGAGAAAGGGAAAGGGGTGGTTTATATTGGTGAAAATAACCGGAAGTGCGTTGCTCACTGCGGCTGGCTTGAATTTCGCCGAATTCGTCCGAACAAAATCATAAACGGCTGGTATTCTGACAAATAAACGACACACTCGGGCTCTAAACCACCACTTTGTTGCCGTATTTAAAAAAAATCTCGATGAAGTTATACATTTGATGAGTTTAGAGCTAAAGTGAAATCAGCTTGAGCAGACCGATTTCTGCTCATGGAAGAAGTGCAATGCATTGTGGGTTATTATGTGGTATGCTGTAGTGTAAACGCTTCGCATACTGTTTGATGGACTGAGTAAGCAGGATGCAGGATGGATAGTATGAGTATGTAAGGATGTAGTAGACAGTATGCGGTTTCGAACACAGCCTATGTCTGTCTACCTGCATAAATAAGCACTCTGCTAAGGAAATCCCCACCCTGCGAGTAGCTGTCCAATCACTGGCTCTCCCACTCCCTCCTCCTGCCTTTGTGTGAAATCTGAGCCAGAGGAGCAAGAGGAGCTCTCACCTACAGAACATAAATCACCCATTTCAGAAAGCCATGGCGAGTGGAGGAGTGGAGGAGAACGAGAAGGAAAAGTTTGTCGAGGCATTTTTAAATTTAAATCTGTGTATTTTTCTTCATGTAGTTACATTCAAAACTTCAAAAAAAGAAAAAAAGAAAACACCTTTCGTTTAAAGTCTTTTTCTCTCTTTTTTTTTTCAGGATGCAAAAATACATACTGAAATAAAACCGTAAGCCTAAACTGAGATACGAACCAATCCGTGAGAAACCTGTTACCCTTTCATGGAATGACTGATATCCAACCATGGATTTTACTGCCAATCCGTGCCGTAATAGATTACTTAGCAGCAAAGTGGCCCCCCTTGATGGTGCTTCACTTCAGCTGCGAAGATAATGCGTCCAACCCCCCTGCATTCCAGCAGCTCCTGATCCCCGTGTCCAGAGCACGTCGGGGAATTCCCCCTGCACTTGTTAGAATAACACATCTGGTCAAATGCCACAGTTTCTGAATGATTTCCTGCCGATTTTGCCACAATTCAACTTCAGTTTTCGTTTTTATATCTATCTCATCTATGTTCTCAGGAGAGTAATAAATACTCCTTATCACTGCTGCCTCTTCTCACTAGCAGTCACTCCCCCAGGTTGACTCTATTCTCAGCGTCCTCTTTTATGCAGCCCTGTACTATAGGGTTCTAAATTTGATCTCTTAGTTTCTGCCATCATCCTAAATACAATTTCCTATCTATAATTATCCATACCCGTCTCATAATAAAAACTTTAACGTCACAAAAGCGGCAGCATTTAAAATACTCTTTAATCGTCTCGAACCTGCTGTAACTTTTCCACCTTCACAATTTAGTCAGTCTTCCTTTTCTGTCTATTTACACTATTTATATCATTTTACTAAAATACCCTATGATCACATGCGCATTTTATTTACATATGTACTTTTTTTTGGCCAAAGTTTCTGCTCCTTCTACCGTCTGCTCTCCTTCAAACTCTCACAGACAGTCTCATACGCACAGTCACCCCTTCTCCTTTCCTCGCATCTTTCTGACACTCACTTGCTCTTTTTACACACTCTTACTCAGACATAGACACAATTACCTCCTCCGCGTCAGAAGGCTTTTTGTTTTACAACCACCCTTTCAGCCCCAAAATTCGCTTTGACGGTCCAGCTCACAGCTGAGCCGATAAATTGACCTTTGGCGGTAACCGCAGTTGGGACAGATCCATCCGTACTCAACCCTCTCCTGGAGTCTCTTGTGTACACTTTCTCCTCTCCTGGGAGAAGGCTTACTGGTTTACAACCTACGCTTTAGACCCAGAGTTCACTTTGACAGCCCAGTCTCTCAGCTGAGTCAACAAATTAACCTCTCATAGGTTGGACCGGCTGTCCGTAAGGGACCCACTCCTGTTTTACACCCTCTCCCCTCTTGGAAGAATTTATTTATGGCAGAGATTACCCATTCAGCCCTAAGGTTAAATTTCACAGAAACAACACACTCGCATCCAAAATAGTATAGAGCGCTATTTGCTTAGAACAACCTTGGCAACCATTTACACATAAAAACTATGAGTAATCGTTACCTTAATTATTTCCAAATAAACATCACTTAACTGCAAAATTCTCTTTTTTTTAATAAAGATCACTAAAATTTTAAAGTACTTAATCTTTTCTAAAATTGCCTAAATTATTTTCCTTTAATTTGGTTGAGTAAATAATGTGTGTTAAACATAGCGTTTTGTATTTAATATTCAAACAAACAAATTTGCATGCATTTTACTCCATGTAAAATTTAGAACATTGTCTAAAGTATTGATTTACAGTTGTTCCTGTCTAACAAACCCTTAGCGGTATCTGCATCTCCACACTGGCGCCTACTCCCCTCTTAGGAGAATTATCCTCAAGCGGCTCCTGCCCTTATACTTAGCTGACCCTTCTCTAGCCGCGGTGTCACTTCCCCCTCAGAAGTTAAGACACATAGCAGCCTGAAGACAGTCCGCGCATGCAAGCGGCCCCTTTTTACCCTTAGCAAGCAGACTCTTTCTGCACCATGGTCGTTACTCTTATGCGGTTTGGGCGTTTTTTGCATTCTGACTCCGAACTCCCCCTCTGAATTTCTTTTAAATCAAATTGTCTTTTTATCTTTAAAAATCACTTTTTAACTTTAACTAGGTTCTTTTGGATTAATTTAATCCGGTTTTAGATTTCACCTGGGCAGAGACCAGACATAAGCACACAAAAAATTTAGTCACAGAATAAATTAATCTGCTTACCTCCAATTGTTGTGGCCACAGTGTGCTGAGTCAGTCCTCCTCCACAGATGAAAATCAATCTCTGGTTACTCCTCCTGGCTGGCTCGCCAATAATATGTCGTGGAATTTTATTTAAAAAGTATCCTTGGCCAGTCACGGTGCAAAAAACCCCACAAACATATATTGCAGAAAAAACGTAAAATCTTCAAGTATATCCATTCTTGGTTCTTGAAGTCTTCCATCGTAGTTCTCCTCAGAAAAATCAGGCAGAGTCAGAGTCAGAATGCAAAAGGAGGACTTTATTCCCAAAAAAAACCTCCTGGCAGTCAGGCCGACCAAAGAACTGACGCGCCGATCGCTCTCCGCTCCATCTATCTATACTATTTCTTGGGAGTTTGTTGCTTCTCAATTGATTCTTCGTCAAGACACAATTGTTCAAAACCATTCGTTGAGTCTTAGTTGAGTCTTCGTCAAGACACAATCACTCCCCCCTCCCTACAAAGGTCAATGTCCGTGACCCCTTGGGAGGCCCTCTCAGCCTCCAAGTCTCCAAATGCCAGGTGTTGTGCAACAAATCATAGTGTTACATTTCTTGTCCAATGAGCCTCATTTGCACCAGAGGGAGACAGAGAGACAATTGACCTGTAGTCTTAGATTTTAGAAAAAACAAACTGTCCAGCTGCCAAGAGGCTGCCGTAAAAATGAAAAATGGCAGGCTGGCGAACAGAAAAAGGATACATGTCTTTTCTATGCCTGTGTCTACTAGCATACTATAACTAACAGAGACATGCATTACATGAACAATAGTAAATAACAGAATATAATAAGCATGATGTAAAGAATATTATAAAATTATTCTACATCTACTGCCCTCCTACATATGCAACTTAATCACACGAAGAAGTGTTGATTCTTACGACTCGCGGTCAAATGATCGTTTGTTGCTCTGTGTTCCTTTTGCCCGAACAGAACTGGGGAAAAGAGCTTTCATCCACTCTGCTCCCTCTACATGGAATATGTTGCAAAAAAAAAAAAAAAAAACAAAACTGGAATTTAACTGAGCTTATTTCACTGAACACATTTGAAGCCAGACTGAGAGCTCTTGAAATGGACTCTTTAAATAGTAATTGTTTTATGTAATTTGATATGGACATTGTTTGGATGTTTTTATTGTAACAGTTGTAGCTTTGCTGCCTCTTGGCCAGGACTCCCTTGAAAAAGAGGTTTTTAATCTCAACGGGATTCTCCTGGTTAAATAAAGGTTAAATAAAAAAAAAGATGTGATGGAGACGTGTGATTCCCTTCTCTTCCCATGTTTTGAAGTATAGTGTTGCTTTGTTATTTACAAAGTCAGGGTTATGCCAGATCGGAGAGAGAGCGCAGGGTTCCAGGGTGGATCCTGTTGTTTCCAGACCTTTCCACCATGCAGATAATGTAGAGGCTATCAGTGGGTTCTTGAAGCAGCTATGGTGCTTTGTGGTGGTAGTTTTAAAAGGCAAATCGGCAAGTTGAATTTTATTACAGTCGATCTGTTCCAGTTCTAACCAGGAGGTAGACTCCTCAGTAGGGTTTATCCACTTACTGACAAACTGTAGTTGATTAGCCAGGTAATACTGCATGAAGTTGGGAGCGTCTACGCCTCCTTCTCGTTTGGATTTCTGGAGGGTAGCAAGACTTTTTCTTGGTTTCTTTTTTTGTTTTTTCCCTTGTCCTGTTCAGCAGCTGAGGCGTGCAATATTGTATGATTGTAGCCTTTTACTATCTGAACAGATTTTAATGTTAGCAGCAGGACAAGAACGAATCTCCTCCTGCTGCTGCCTTTATTTAAAGCTGGAATCCAGCATGGCTGAGGACAGGACCGGGATGGAGACGCTCAGAGAGCGAGAGATAGAAAAGAGAGAAAGACAAAGAGAGGTTTCTTATTTTTTTGCATAAAACTTTATAATAGCCGAGTCTAATGACTGGAAACACTTTGAGGTAGGTTTAAATTGAATCATTGAAAAAAAATAATTTATTGGTGGTAAAATTTTGATTTTGACTGTGGCTATGCGTTCTAACAGAGTGATAGGAAGGTCGTTCCACCTGTCTAGGTCATTGCAGATTTTGTCCAGGAGTGAAGTTTAACTGGATTAATTCCGGTAGTTTAGGTGAGATATTTATTCCAAAGGTGAAAGATGGTGAAAGAATTTTGAGCTGCGGGATTCCATGCATTCTCTGTTATTGGTAGTAATACATATTTAGACCAGTTAACTGAATAGTCAGAAAGACTAGAAACGTTTGTAAGGAGTTTAAATATTTCCTGAACTGATGTCTTAGGCTCTTGCAGATACAGCAAGATGTCGTCCGCATATAAACTGTGTGTTCTGATAAAGTTTTTGGCAGGGAATCACTTTTCGGCACGACACCGTAACCCACGCCAAAACGCTCCACTCAAACTCTCTCCAACGTGAACACAACACCAACAGGCTGGCTTCAGCCGCCTGCATAATCTTAGAGCGCCACCTTCAGGAACAATGGTGCAACAGCACGTTTAACTGGCTACTGTTGACTCAAGATTCATTACAACATGTGAATTTCTAAGAGAAAATGTTTCTCTTGCATTTGGAAGTGACATTGCATGTCACGTTTTCCCAGGGGAGGACAGAACGCCGGGTCGCGTCTATTAAAGCTGTAATACAGGATTTTCTCGAAAAGACCAAGCCAAACGTCCGTTACTCGCTTTCTGAAAAACGCGCATGCGCCAGACCATCCTGCCTGCTCAACGGCTTCTCCAGAGGAAACGCCTGTGGCTCTTCTCCGGGCGTGCACGGCTCTGTTTACAGTGTCTGCGATTGGCCTCGCTCATATAGCTTATTTTCCGAAACAGTTCCAGTTTCATGGTGTCAGGCCAGCCTGCAGGTGTAGCGTGTTTTACACCAGTTTCTGTACCGTAAAGCCGATGAAACAGAAACAACAAAACATGCTCATGTTTCAAGTTCGTGTACTTTCAATAAAGTATGATTTAAGCAACCAGCTGTCGTTCTTACGTTGAGGCCGCACAGGGAGGAAATCGGTAAAAAGTACCTAAGTTACTTTAAAGGAACTTAGTTACTTTGGTATTGAAGTAATCAGTAAAGTAACTAGATTACCTTTTTGATGAGTAATCAGTAATCAGTGATTGAATTACCTTTTCAAGTAATCTGAACCACACACTGAGTATAGTGCCCTGAGGGGTGAGTGTGAGGGGAGGAGTGAGTGGGTGAGGGACATCGAGGTGGAAAGTATGAGAAGGAGGAGGAGATTGAGAGGTGCAGGGCATTCCTGCCGTGGGGTTAATAGCAAACCAAGGTGTATACCATGTGAGAGGGTTTTTTTCAGTTTTATATCTACTTTTATCCATGTATATACCTTTAAATGTTGATATAATTGTAACAGGGAGAGAAGAAAATGTAATGAAGATTGAAAAACATATCTGGGTCATTATCATATTAGAGGACATTTTAAGTCCCCCCCCCCCCTCTGAAATTTCCTATAATCCATTTACAAAATACAGAGTCACGCAGTTGTTGTGTAAGATTTACTTGTCCTGAGACCAAATCTGAACAAAATGGGAGAAATAATAGTTTGAAAATATTCCTAAAAATACCAAATAAATTTGGAGTACCCCTAAAATGCATGTTTTTCTCTTGTCCCCCGCCCTTGGTGACCAAATTGAACTCCAGTTAAAACTGTTAAGATGGCATTTAAATCTACTTTCTTCTGTATTGATTTGTTCATAGATGTCTCTTGTAGATGTGGAAACATATTTGTTAATCAACATAATATTTTAAATAAGTATTATTATGCAAGAAACCTGTGTCCCCTAACTTGCAAGCAATCCTGTTACCTTAAACCTTTTAGCATGGTAGAAGAAGAAGAAATGTGTGAGTCACATGACAGACCAGAAGTGACATCATCAGTCTTCCAACAGCATGGGTAGAGCAAAGGTGCGTCCTCTCTTTTTATTTTCATTTTTTTAAAAGATTGATAGCCTAATGGGAATGTCTCACTTTACCTAAAGCAATCCTGTTACCCATATTTCTAGAATAATATAAATACTTTGACAAAAAAACTTTACTTACTTACTTATGTAGGTTTGTCCTCTTGGTAAACGCTAACAGCTAGCTAAACAGCTACCATGGCTTTTTGAGTAAAAGCTACAATTAGCATAGATTTGCAATCCTGTTACTTGCAATCCTGTTACCGTGATAATGACAGATATATGGACATATCTATCCCAATATGCTGTCACATACTGACGACGTCATGAACTCTGATCGTAGGTCGCAGACGAGAACAGCAATTCCTGCCCTCAGGGCCTCTTACTGGTTAGATCGATCTTCTAAAACTATTAATTAAGCTTTCAGCCAAGTGTTAATGTGGAGTAAGCGAGTTAACGGTATTCGTTTTTTGATTGTCACGTTCCTGTTTGGGCTGTGGAAAGTTCTACCATTTTGCACTTGATATTTGTTTATTTTTTGAAAAGTGGCAAGTTTGCACTGACAAAGTGTTGATGAGTATTTTTGCACTTGATTTTTGTTTGTTTTTTCAAAGTGGTGATTTTGCACTTGTGTTTTTGTTTTCGATGCAAAGTAGCACATATTTGAATTGTTTATTGTTCAATACCAGTGCAAACATACATTTATACAATGAACATATAAAGATTATTCAAAGACTGTTTCTGTGGGCCTGAGCATTTATTTCTCACATTTACATCATTTTC
Source organism: Salarias fasciatus (assembly GCF_902148845.1). Lineage (NCBI taxonomy): Eukaryota > Metazoa > Chordata > Actinopteri > Blenniiformes > Blenniidae > Salarias > Salarias fasciatus. The sequence goes on along the minus strand of NW_021941407.1, from coordinate 223,697 downwards.
TATGATAAAACTAACAAAGCTACTTAACCGTCTAACTTAATGCAACCCTGTTACTCTAATTTCAACCCTGTTACCATATCATTTTAATCAAAATTAATTATAAATGACTTTCTCAGCTCACAGGGGTTTGCCCTATTGGCCTGTAAGCAGCCTAAGTAAAGACATGCATGAACTTTTATAGCAAAAATGTGAAAATAAATGGTGAAATTATTAAAGTGAAACATGCCATCCATCCATCCATCCATCTTCAGCCGCTTATTCCGGGCTGGGTCGCGGGGGCAGCAGTCTCAGCAGGGATGCCCAGACTTCCCTGTCCCCAGACACTTCCTCCAGCTCTTCCGGGAGGATCCCAAGGCGTTCCCAGGCCAGCCGAGAGACATAGTCTCTCCAGCGTGTCCTGGGTCTTCCCCGGGGTCTCCTCCCGGTGGGACATGCCCGGAAAACCTCCCCAGGGAGGCGTCCAGGAGGCATCCTGAACAGATGCCCGAGCCACCTCAGCTGGCCCCTCTCGATGTGGAGGAGAAGCGGCTCTACTCTGAGCTCCTCCCTGGTGACTGAGCTCCTCACCCTATCTCTAAGGGAGCGCCCAGCCACCCTACGGAGGAAGCTCATTTCGGCCGCTTGTATCCGGGATCTTGTCCTTTCGGTCATGACCCAAAGCTCATGACCATAGGTGAGGGTGGGAACGTAGATTGACCGGTAAATCGAGAGCTTCGCCTTTCGGCTCAGCTCCTTCTTCACCACGACAGACCGATACAACGACTGCATCACTGCAGCCGCTGCACCGATCCGCCTGTCAATCTCACGCTCCATCCGTCCCCCACTCGTGAGCAAGACCCCAAGATACTTAAACTCCTCCACCTGGGCTAGGGTCTCTCTACCTACCTGGAGAGGGCAAGCCACCTTGTTCCGGTCGAGGACCATGGCCTCGGATTTGGAGGTGCTGATCCTCATTCCTGTCGCTTCACACTCGGCTGCGAACCGCCCCAGTGCATGCTGTAGGTCCTGGTTCGATGAAGCCAACAGGACAACATCATCTGCAAAAAGCAGAGATGAAATCCTGTGGTCCCCGAACCGGACCCCCTCCGGCCCCTGGCTGCACCTAGAAATTCTGTCCATAAAAATGATGAACAGAACCGGTGACAAAGGGCAGCCCTGCCGGAGTCCAACATGCACCGGGAACAGGTCCGACTTACTGCCGGCAATGCGGACCAGACTCCTACTCCGGTCATACAAAGAACGGACGGCCCTTAACAGGGGGCCCCGGACTCCGTATTCCCGGAGCACCCCCCACAAGACACCACGAGGGACACGGTCGAATGCCTTCTCCAAGTCCACAAAACACATGTGGACTGGTTGGGCAAACTCCCACGAACCCTCGAGCATCCTATGGAGGGTATAGAGCTGGTCCACTGTTCCACGACCAGGACGAAAACCGCATTGTTCCTCCTGGATCCGAGGTTCGACTATCGGTCGGATCCTCCTCTCCAGTACCCTGGAATAGACTTTCCCGGGGAGGCTGAGGAGTGTGATCCCCCTATAGTTGGAGCACACCCTCCGGTCCCCCTTTTTAAACAGGGGGACCACCACCCCGGTCTGCCAATCCAGAGGCACTGTCCCTGACTGCCACGCGATGTTGCAGAGACGTGTCAACCAAGACAGTCCCTGCACATCCAGAGACTTGAGGTACTCAGGGCGAATCTCATCCACCCCCGGTGCCTTGCCACCGAGAAGCTTACCAACCACCTCGGTGACTTCAGCTTGGGTGATGGACGAGTCCACCTCTGAGACCTCAGCCTCTGCTTCCTCCACGGAAGACGTGGCGACGGGATTGAGGAGGTCCTCGAAGTATTCCTTCCACCGTCCTGTGATATCCCCAGTTGAGGTCAGCAACTCCCCACCTCCACTGTAAACAGTGTTGGCGGAGACCTGCTTTCCCCTCCTGAGGCGCCGGACGGTTTGCCAGAATTTCTTCAAGGCTGACCGATAGTCCTCCTCCATGGCCTCCCCGAACTCCTCCCAGACCCGAGTTTTTGCCTCCACAACCGCTCGGGCTGCAGTTCGCTTGGCCTGCCGGTACCCGTCAGCTGCTTCGGGAGTCCCATGAGCCAGCAAGGCTCGATAGGACTCCTTCTTCAGCTTGACGGCAGCCCTCACCTCCGGTGTCCACCACCGGGTTCGGGGGTTGCCACCACGACAGGCACCAGAGACCTTACGACCACAGCTCCGGGCAGCTGCTTCGACAATGGAGGTGGAGAACATGGTCCACTCGGACTCAATGTCTCCAACCTCCCTCGGGACATGAGAGAAGCTCTCCCGGAGGTGGGAGTTGAAAACCATGCTGACAGAGGGTTCCACCAGACGTTCCCAACAGACCCTCACAACACGTTTGGGTCTGCCAAGTCTGTCCGGTTTTCTCCTCCGCCAGCGAATCCAACTCACCACCAGGTGGTGATCGGTCGACAGCTCTGCTCCTCTCTTCGCCCGAGTGTCCAAAACACGCGGCCGAAGGTCAGATGACACGACAACAAAGTCGATCATCGACCTCCGCCCTAGGGTGTCCTGGTGCCAAGTGCACTTATGGACACCCCTGTGCTCGAACATGGTGTTCGTTATGGACAAACTGTGACTAGCACAGAAGTCCAATAACAGAACACCACTCGGGTTCAGATCAGAGAGGCCATGCGATCCAATCACCCCCTTCCAGGTCTCACTGTCGCTGCCCACGTGGGCGTTGAAGTCCCCCAGTAGAACAATGGAGTCCCCAGTCGGAGCACTGTCTAGCACCCCTCCCAGGGACTCCAAGAAGGCCGGGTACTCTGCACTGCTGTTCGGCCCATAAGCCGAAACAACAGTGAGGCACCTATCCCCGACCCGAAGGCGCAGGGATACGACCCTCTCGTTCACTGGGGTGAACTCCAACACATGGCGGCTGAGCTGCGGGGCTATAAGCAAACCCACACCAGCCCGCCGCCTCTCACCGCGGGCAACGCCAGAGAAGTGGAGAGTCCAGCCCTTCTCGAGAGGTTGGGTTCCAGAGCCCAGGCTATGTGTGGAGGTGAGCCCGACTATATCTAGCCGGTATCTCTCAACCTCTCTTACAAGCTCGGGCTCCTTCCCCCCCAACGAGGTGACATTCCATGTCCCTAGAGCTAGTCTCTGTGTCTGAGGATCGGGTCGCCGGGCACCCTGCCGTCGGCTGCCACCCAATCCACATTGCACCCAGCCCCTACGATTCCCTCGGTGGGTGGTGGGTCCACCGGAGGGTCGGCCCACGTCGCCCCTTCGGGCTGAGCCCGGCTGGGCCCCGTGGGCAAAGGCCCGGCCACCAGGCGCTCGCTTGCGAGCCCCAACCCCAGGCCTGGCTCCAGGGTGGGGCCCCGGCTGCGCCATACCGGGCGACGTCACGGGCCTCGATTGTAATATATTCATAAGGGCTATTGAAACATGCCATTTTTTGAAAGTTGGGTACGATAAATTTTTAAAGTTGCTTCAATTAATTTAAATCAACTCAAATCGGAAGTCAAGTGGTTATTCAGAGAGAAATTTACTCCTTTACCCTAATCATAAAGAAATTATGTTTTAAAAGTACATTATTGCCCCTTTTCAGATTCCTGAGTGTTGGTAACAGGGTTGCGTTAGATATAGCAAACATCCAATAAAACATGCAATAAATAAAAATCCTTGAATGCCTGAGATGCACCAATCAAGCTTTTTATAGTTTAATATATCATTGATGAATATATAACACAACACTGTCAAACAAAAAGTTATTTTTTTCAAAAATCCTGAAGCCAGAATGTCCTCCAATGTGATAATGACCCATCTAAGGAAACCAAGTTATAGTATTCTATCAATATAATCACTAATGTCTTGATCATTTATTTTTGTAAGTGCGATTTATAGATTTTGTTATTATTATTTTTTAATAATTACCAGATTTGTATAAATAAGCTTACAAATAAGCAAGCTTGTATATAGAAACCAGTATATTTATCCTGGTAAGGGTGTTTAATGGTGAGTTGTGTGTGTGTTTTCTCAGTACTTAGCTTCCTCAGAAGAGCCAGGGTGTCGTGGAGGTGTCCCGGTAAAGCTGGCTGTCGATGTCGAGTTTATCTACTACCAGGGACATTCGCTCTCATTTCTCTCTCATTCCACCCCCCCACCCCCCCACCCCCCACCCCCCCTCTCCCTGCAGGGTGGACCATGGTGGACAGCAGTGGCTCAAACCTGGTCTGAGGAAGTGTAAGTTGGACTCATCACTGTCCGTTTGTCTTTCAATCATAGCTTTGGATTCATTCAAACATTCCTGACAAGAGAAGCCTGACAAAAAGTGTCCTCATCAAACTTTCTCTCCATCAACAACATGTCAGGAAGTCCACAAACAACAAATCCATCACATGTGTCACATCAGGACTGAACTCTTTTTCTCTCCATCAGATTTCTCTCAGCTTCAACTGGATGAAAACTCAATGAGCAGAAAGCTCAAACTGTCCAACAACAACAGGAAGGTGACACTTGTGGAGGAAGAGCAGCCGTATCCTCATCATCCTCACAGATTTGATTTCTGGCCTCAGCTGCTGTGTGGAAATGATCTGAGTGGTCGATGTTACTGGGAGGTCGAGTGGAGTGGAAATGTTTTTATATCAGTGAGTTACAGAGGAATCAGCAGGAAAGGAAACAGTTGGGAGTGTGTGTTTGGAGTGAATCATCAGTCCTGGAGTCTGGAGTGCTGGAGTGGACGTTACTCTGTCTGTCACAATAACAGCAGAACACCCCTCTCCTCCTCCTCCTCCTCCTCCTCCTCCTCCTCCTCCTCCTCCTCCTCCTCCCCCCCCTCTGGTAGAGTAGCAGTGTATGTGGACTGTCCTGCTGGCTCTCTGTCCTTCTTCAGAGTCTCCTCTGACTCTCTGATCCTCCTCTACACCTTCAACACCACATTCACTCAACCTCTTCATGCTGGATTTCGACTCTCCTCTGGTTCTTCAGTCAGTCTGTGTCCTCTGGAGGAAGGACGTCTCTGTCTCTGACAGCAGGGAGGAGGAGGAGCCTGTCAGAACACGATGTCACAATGCTGACATTATGGTAATATGCTTGCAAAAGAAGCAATAAAGCAATGCCAGCAATAAAAGAACACAAGGCTGCAAAATGGTAAAGTTTATCTTTTGTGTGAGTTGTATGTGTGTATTGCTGTTAGCATATGTTATCTTCTGTTAGCTCCATGTGGAGCTCTGCTGTTCAACCCTTTGTAAATCAATTACTGTAACTGTAAGTGCATTCACATGTACTGTAATCTTTATTTTGTGTATTTCTGCGTACTTGTGAACCTAGTGTCTATTTAATATGCACGAAAGAGCAATGTTGGGTAAAATTACATATACGAGGGGGTACCGGAAAAAAAAACGGACTCTGGTTATAACTTTTATTGTGTTTAATTGTAACAATTTTTCAAAGCTGTCACCTTTAAAGTAATCCCCGCTGATTTGAATACACCGTTGCTTCCGTGTTTTCCAGCTTTAAAAGGCGTTTGAAAACTCGCGCTTAATGATGCCGTGCAGTGCGTCCTTCGATTTTTGTTTAACCTCCTCGACGTCCTCAAATCTCCGCCCGTTCAGCTCTTTCTTAATTCTTTGGTAGAGAAAAAAGTCACAGGGTGTTAAGTCCGGCGAATAGGGCGGATGAGGCAGCAGGATCATCCCGTTTTTCTCCAGGAACTGCATTCCGCGCAGGGCCCGGTGCGCCAGCGCGCCATCGCGGTGCAGCCACCGCTCGCCATCCCGCCAAATCTCCGGACGCTTCTGCCTCACCGTTTCTCGGAGCCCCTCAGGACCTGGATGTAGGGGTCCTGGTGAACAGACTGCCCAGGCGGCACAGACTCGTTGTGTTCGGCTTCCAGAAAAAAAAGATCCTCGCAGATCTTTTCCTGCTTGCGTGAGGATGTGGGTCATCCGGAGCAGGGCTGGTCTTCAGCGGACATTTCGCCCCTTTTAAAGCGCCCATACCACTCGAAAACCTGCGTTCTCCCCAGGGCACCATCGTTATAGCCTCCTGGACCGTGGTGAGTGTTTCTGATGCTGTTTTTCCCAGCAAAAAAAAAAAATCTGATGCTTGCCGCTGATCGCGTTTAGTGATGTGTTCCGCCGTTTTGTGCTTTTCCGAAAAAGCGGTCCTGCTGTGTTGACGTTAGCGCTGTTTGTGCTTTCCCTGTGGAACTTTGTGAGACGATACTTTGCAGAGATCTGCACAAGAACATGCTCTAGCGAGATTTAACAACCAGAAATCTGAAATCATTCTTGTTTCAATTTTATAAACACAGTCCGCGAACTTTCTGGTACCCCCTCGTATTTTTACTCTATAGGAATAAGAAATTGGATCCATTTGAGATATTTCAATTCTTTATAAAACAGTTTCAGAGCTATAGTAATTATAGACAAAAAGTAAGCTGTTCTTGTGACCTATCCAACAGGTCAGGTTTTTTGGATTTGTGTAATCCACTGGATTGCAGATTCATGGATTCCAGAAGAGGATCAATTCTCTACACTTGATGGCGAGCCAAATCCCAGAGAGATCCTGGTAGACACACTGGACATTGAACAAACACTGAAAGACTGAGAGACAAAGACACTGAAAGACTAACAAGACTGACTCATTTTGGTTTATTCATTTATTGGTATTTTCTTTTATTTTTATTGCGCGCTTTTGTATTTTGTAAATATACATTTTTTCATTCAAATTATTCTGCAAGTAAAGGTTCCTCCCTTGCACTCCTGTGTGTGTCTCCATGCTTTTACTCACCCTAGGCTCCCAGCCGAATTTAGAGCTTCTGATCTGGCCTGACAGTCCCTTCATATTTTCATTTTTCTGAGGCAGCGGAACTGCTCAACATAAATATACAAGGGTACACATATGTGCTACAAAAGCATTGGCGAGCCCAGCCAGGAGCCTTGAGCGTGGTGTAACAGCATTTGAACTTTACTGACCTCTGACTGAACAGTTCTTCTACTGACAGAATGGATTTTGTTGAGGTATATGGCGTGAAAGTGCCAAATGCAGTTATTGTAAGTAAGTAAGTAAGTAAAGTTTTTTTGTCAAAGTATTTATATTATTCTAGAAATATGGGTAACAGTAAGTAAGTAAGTAAGTAAAGTTTATTTATACAGCACCTTTCACAGACAAAAAGCCACAAGGTGCTTCACAGCATACATAAATAAGACAATTAAATACACATACATAAATAAGCAGCACTAAAAATGTGATCAAAAACAGGCCCGGAAAACTAAGCAAATGCTTGAGAGAATAAAAAGGTTTTAAGTTGTGACTTAAAAGTGTCAACAGTCACAACTGATCGAAGAGAGAGCGGGAGATCGTTCCAGAGCCTGGGAGCAACGGCCTGGAACGATCGGGCTCCTCTGGTCTTAAAGCGGGTACGCGGCACCTTTAAGAGATTCTGGTCCGCAGACCTTAAAGCCCTCACAGGGGAGTAAGGCTGGAGCAGGTCGCGAATATAAGAGGGAGCTTGGTCGTGCAAGGCCCGAAAGGTTAAAACCAAAATCTTAAAGTTGACTCTATAAGAGACTGGCAGCCAGTGAAGCTCCTTCAGACTGGGAGATATGCGGGTCCATCTGTTAGTGCGGGTCAGGATTCTTGCTGCAAAGTTTTGCACAAGTTGCAGCCTCGAAAGCTCCTTCTTATTCAGGCATGAGAACAAGCTGTTGCAGTAGTCTAAGCGTGAAGAGACAAAAGCATGAATGATGAGCTCTAAATCATTGAATGAGACCATTTTCCTAAGTTTAGAGATTTTTCTCAATTGAAAGAAACAGTTTCTCGTCAGCTGCTTGCAGTGCTGCACCAGAGACATGTCTTTATCAAAGAAAACACCCAGGTTTCTAAGACTGGATTTAGCAGACTGCCCGAGGTCACCAAGGTGCTGTTTGATCCCTGGAATTGAGACATCAGGGGCGAAGATGAGTGTTTCAGTTTTGTCTGCGTCAAGTTGGAGAGAATTTTCGCTGAGCCATTGTTTTATTTCTGCCAAGCAGTGGAAAAAGGAATCCAGCTTCTGTATCCCATCAGGCTTGAAAGAACAGTAGAGCTGGATGCCGTCAGCATATAAGTGGTAGGAGACATCCTTAAACCTTTGGATTATGTTACCCAGGGGGAGCAGATACAATAAAAATAAAATAGGGCCCACGACGGAGCCCTGAGGCACCCCACTTGCCAGATTCATGGACTCTGATTTAACCTGGTTTACAGACACACAAAAGCTGCGTCCAGGCAGATATGAGGTAAAACACTGGAGAACCAACCCCAACAGTCCCACATGGTCCCTCAGTCTACATAACAGGACCTGATGGTCAACAGTGTCAAACGCTGAGGACAGATCCAGGAGAACCAGCACGGTGCAACTGCCCGAATCGGCAGACATCATTATGTCACTGGACACTTTTAGTAGGGCTGTTTCTGTGGAGTGGTGCTTACGGAAGCCAGATTGGAGTTTGTCGAAGAGGTTGTGTTGGTCGAGGTAGGAAGACAGCTGGTTGCAGACCACCTTCTCAAGAATCTTTGACAGAAATGGCAGCTTAGAGATGGGCCTATAACTATTTCGGTCTGCCGGGTCTAAACCTTGGTTTTTTAGAAGAGGCTCCACAATGGCGTGCTTGAAGGCATTCGGGAACACGCCTGGTGACAGAGAGAGGTTGATCATTTCAGTGACCGAGGGACCAACTGCCTCCAGAACCTCTGGGAACAGTCTACAGGGAATGACATCAGAGGGACAGGGTGAGAGTTTCGTCTTGTTTACCAGAGCCAGAACATCAGCAAGAGTTACAGACTCGAAGGTGAACCACAAGCTGGAGATAGGCTCAGCAGCAGCCGAGGCGCCACACTGAGGGGGTGGCATGTTGTCCTTGAGCTTCTTGATTTTATCAGCGAAAAAATTCAGGAAAGCATGGCTGTCAGCTTCGATGAAAACGGGGGTGACAGGAGCAGCAGGGCAAACGAAAGAGTTAATTGTATCAAACAGTACTTTAGGGTTTTTCTTATTTGCTGCCACCAGTTGGCGGATAAAGTTGGACCTGGCATTTTCAACCATTTTGTTGTATGAGGAAATAAGATCCCTGAGATGGAGCCTGTGAACCTCAAGGTTAGTGGATTTCCACAGGCGTTCAGTCTTTCGACACAATATCTTAAAACTTAAAATATGCTCGTTTATCCAAGGACATGCTTTTTTCTGCGTAGACAGATTGACTTTAACAGGAGCCACTTGATCCAAAACCATTACACAGTGGTCATCAAGGCACTGGATTAGGTCGTCTACACTGGAGCCATTTGTAAAAGGAGGGGGATCAAACAAAACAGAGAACCTTTCTGCAGTATTAGCAGTGATGATCCGCCTCTGAGACCTTACTTTTAAAGGTTTGGGCTCGAGACTGAAATGCAAATCACATGACACAAGACAGTGATCACTCATGTGGACATCAATCACAGACACATTCGAAATGTCCAGGCCGAGGGCAAAAACTAAGTCTAAAATGTGGCCCTTTCGGTGGGTTGGCAATGAAACGTGTTGAACAAGGTTAAAAGCTTCAGTCAGTGATAAAAATTCCATTGCATAGGGTGAGGAGGTGCTATCAACATGAAGGTTAAAGTCTCCAAGGATTAAAACAGGTTCCAGCTTTATAATAGAGGATAAAAAGTCACTAAAATCCTTTAAGAAGGCAGCAGCAGAGCCAGGAGGACGGTAGACCACAACACATTAGAGAGGGTGCAGGGTTCCCACCTTGACCATCTGAGATTCAAAAGAAGAGTAATCCTGTGAAGGAATCACTTTACAAATATAATCCTCCTTGTGGACGAATGCCAACCCCCCTCCACCTCGACGGGGGCGTGGCTTCCCATGCACGGCAAAGCCAGCGGGGCTGAGCTCGTTTAAGTGTATAAACTCCTCTTCTTTCTGCCAAGTCTCCGTGATACACATTATATCCATGTTTTCCCTTGAGATGAGGTCGTTCAGGGAAAAGGATTTGTTCCCGATGGAACAGGCATTCAGAAGACCGAGATGGATCGAGTGTGACGTCACGGAGGTTGGGTCCGAAGTGTGCAGCGTGATTGGGCGAAGGCAGCTGCTACGCGGGCACCAGCTGGACCGTGCAGATGGAAACACGGAAGTGCGCTGCTCCGATGAGGATCCGCGACCAGGATTCAAACGCTTCCCAGAATTCAGGACAGTCGTGGCCCGGGCAAACAGCGGCGTGGATGCGCTGTCGCTATCATCGAGGAGCAGGACGTGGCGGAGACATCGAGCGCGTCCTCCGCGGCATGCAGTGGCAAAGCCCAGGCGAGCAGCCTCATGCCTTCGCCATACCTGGACACCGCCCCGGGATCCTCGCCTTTTCCTCGATCTCTTGCGGACCTTGCCAGTCGCCCGGAACAGCAACAAATATTCCGGTGAGTTTCGGTCAATAGACACCGGGGGAGGAAATGCCTGTTTGTAGCGTTCCTGAGTATGAAACAGGCCCTCCATGGTCTCTTTGATACAAAACAGAGTCCCGGTCATAAGTTTGCAAAGCCAAGACACATCCATTAGTTAGTCGGGCTGATAAGATCACACATGCAGAAAAATTTATCATAGAAAGTCTACACTGGAGCCAAGCAGAGGCACCGCCAGTCACAGGCACCATCTTGCCCTATCATGCTACCATGTCAGTGATGTTACAGATGTAAAGAAAGACAAAGAAGTTTTTGAGTTTTTAGAACAACATGGTACTATCTGTAGGATACTTCTCGTTGATGATGACTCATCCGACTTCCACGGTAGTCATGTTTTAGAGTTTGAATCTGGTGTATCTGTTGAGAAATTAGCACCCACTTTGCCTCACCTCTTTCCATCCGCTGATAATCCTGATCTTACTTACCACATTCAAGGTCTAACTGACTTGTACACCCAAGCTGTAGGGGGCAGTGTTACTGACACTTACCTTAGCAACCTGAAGAATTTAGCCAAGCTACCCCTTAAACATTGTACGTCGTATGGACGTCCAGATCATATCCATATTGGTCCGTCCGTCCAAGACCAATTATAGACCAATTTTGGATGTCCAAAATAGGTGAGGTATTTGGACGTCTCATTTTTACCCATTTTCGACGTCTAGATGAAGTTGAAGATCTGGACGTCTAAATTAGGACCCCATATCGACGTCTACATGCGGTTGAACATTTGAAAGTCAGGGAAACTTTATGTTCCTTGATTAAAAATATTTACCATCTGAACGAGATGAGATGACGTATTATGTATGAAATGGGTTTTGATGTATTTTATTTTTGTTTTATTTTGAAGGGCGACAGACAGGAAGTTCTGTGTCTGTGTTCACTTATTGGCTGCCATAGTGTACATTAACTTGACTGAGTGAACCCGGAAGTGGAAGTGTGTCAGATGCGTAGCTTTACTGCGAAAGCCACGGAGCTGGAGACGCTGCTGTCGGGCTAATTAAGTGTTTTTCCCTTAAAAAACTAAAAAGATGAAAGCGGAACATACATGAAAGTGAAAAATTAATGTTTGATCTGTGTTCATGACAGAAGACCTTGACTTTTCACAACAACCCAACTCTTTCAAAATCAAAGTCTCTTTCACATTAAAAAACTAAAAAGATGAAAGGGGAAAATACATGAAAGTGGAAAATTAATATTTGATTGGTGTTAATGATAGAAGACCTTGACTTTTCACAACAACCCAACTCCTTCAAAATCAAACTCTCTTTCACATTAAAAAACTAAAAAGATGAAAGCGGAAAATACATGAAAGTGGAAAATTAATGTTTGATCTATGGTCATGAAAGAAGACCTTGACTTTTCACAACAACCCAACTCCTTCAAAATCAAAGTCTCTTTCACAATTAAAAACTAAAAAGATGAAAGCGGAAAACACATGAAAGTGAAAGATTTATGTTCATGAAAGAAGAGCTTGACTTTTCACAACAACCCAACTCTTTCAAAATCAAAGTCTCTTTCATATTAAAAAACAAAAAAGATGAAAGGGGAAAATACATGAAAGTGGAAAATTACTGTTTGATCAGTGTTAATGATAGAAGACCTTGACTTTTCACAACAACCCTACTCCTTCAAAATCAAAGTCCCCTTCACATTAAAAACTAAAAAGATGAAAGGGGAAACTACATGAAAGTGGAAAATTACTGGTTGATCCGTGTTATTGATAGAAGATCTTGACTTTTCACAACAACCCCAACTCCTTCAAAATCAAAGTGTCTTTCACATTGAAAAAGTAAAAAGATGAAAGCGGAAAATACATGAAAGTGAAAAATTAATGTTTGATCTATGTTCATGAAAGAAGACACTGACTTTTCACAACAACCCAACTCCTTCAAAATCAAAGTCTCTTTCACAATTAAAAACTAAAAAGTTGAAAGCGGAAAACACATGAAAGTGAAAGATTTATGTTCATGAAAGAAGACCTTGACTTTTCACAACAACCCAACTCTTTCAAAATCAAAGACTCTTTCATATTAAAAAACAAAAAAGATGAAAGGGGAAAATACATGAAAGTGAAAAATTAATGTTTGATCTATGTTCATGAAAGAAGACCTTGACTTTTCACAACAACCCTACTCCTTCAAAATCAAAGTCCCCTTCACATTAAAAAACTAAAAAGATGAAAGGGGAAACTACATGAAAGTGGAAAATTACTGGTTGATCGGTGTTAATGATAGAAGATCTTGACTTTTCACAACAACCCAACTCCTTCAAAATCAAAGTCTCTTTCACATTGAAAAACTAAAAAGATGAAAGCGGAAAATACATGAAAGTGAAAAATTAATGTTTGATCTATGTTCATGAAAGAAGACCTTGACTTTTCACAACAACCCAACTCCTTCAAAATCAAAATCTCTTTCACATTAAAAAACTAAAAAGATGAAAGCGGAAAATACATGAAAGTGGAAAATTAATGTTTGATCTATGGTCATGAAAGAAGACCTTGACTTTTCACAACAACCCAACTCCTTCAAAATCCAAGTCTCCTTCACATTAAAAAACTAAAAAGATGAAAGGGGAAAATACATGAAAGTGGAAATTTAGTGTTTCATCTTTGTTCATGAAAGAAGACCTTGACTTTTCACAGCAACCCAACTCCTTCAAAATCAAAGTCTCTTTCACATTAAAAAACTAAAATGATGAAAGGGGAAAATACATGAAAGTGGAAAATTACTGGTTGATCAGTATTAATGATAAAAGATCTTGACTTTTCACAACAACCCAACTCCTTCAAAATCAAAGTCTCTTTCACATTAAAAAACTAAAAAGATGAAAGCGGAAAATACATGAAAGTGGAAAATTAATGTTTGATCTATGGTCATGAAAGAAGACCTTGACTTTTCACAACAACCCAACTCTTTCAAAATCAAAGTCTCCTTCACATTAAAAAACTAAAAAGATGAAAGGTTAAACTACATGAAAGTGGAAAATTAATGTTTGATCTATGGTCATGAAAGAAGACCTTGACTTTTCACAACAACCCAACTCCTTCAAAATCAAAGTCTCTTTCACATTAAAAAACTAAATAGATGAAAGCGGAAAATACATGAAAGTGGAAAATTAATGTTTGATCTATGTTCATGAAAGAAGACCTTGACTTTTCACAACAACCCAACTCTTTCAAAATCAAAGTATCTTTCATATTAAAAAACAAAAAAGATGAAAGGGGAAAATACATGAAAGTGGAAAATTACTGTTTGATCAGTGTTAATGATAGAAGACCTTGACTTTTCACAACAACCCTACTCCTTCAAAATCAAAGTCCCCTTCACATTAAAAAACTAAAAAGATGAAAGGGGAAAATACATGAAAGTGGAAAATTACTGGTTAATCCGTGTTATTGATAGAAGATCTTGGCTTTTCACAACAACCCAACTCCTTCAAAATCAAAGTCTCTTTCACATTGAAAAAGTAAAAAGATGAAAGCGGAAAATACATGAAAGTGAAAAATTAATGTTTGATCTATGTTCATGAAAGAAGACCTTGACTTTTCACAACAACCCAACTCCTTCAAAATCAAAGTCTCTTTCACAATTAAAAACTAAAAAGTTGAAAGAGGAAAACACATGAAAGTGAAAGATTTATGTTCATGAAAGAAGACCTTGACTTTTCACAACAACCCAACTCTTTCAAAATCAAAGACTCTTTCATATTAAAAAACAAAAAAGATGAAAGGGCAAAATACATGAAAGTGGAAAATTACTGATTGATCAGTGTTAATGATAGAAGACCTTGACTTTTCACAACAACCCTACTCCTTCAAAATCTAAGTCCCCTTCACATTAAAAAACTAAAAAGATGAAAGGGGAAAATACATGAAAGTGGAAAATTACTGGTTGATCAGTGTTAATGATAGAAGATCTTGACTTTTCACAACAACCCAACTCCTTCAAAATCAAAGTCTCTTTCACATTAAAAAACTAAAAAGATGAAAGGGGAAAATACATGAAAGTGGAAAATTACTGGTTGATCAGTGTTAATGATAGAAGATCTTGACTTTTCACAACAACCCAACTCCTTCAAAATCAAAGTCTCTTTCACATTAAAAAAACTAAAAAGATGAAAGCGGAAAATACATGAAAGTGGAAAATTAATGTTTGATCTATGGTCATGAAAGAAGACCTTGATTTTTCACAACAACCCAACTCCTTCAAAATCAAAGCCTCATTCACATTGAAAAACTAAAAACTTGAAAGCGGAAAATACATGAAAGTGAAAAATTAATGTTTGATCTATGTTCATGAAAGAAGACCTTGACTTTTCACAACAACCCAACTCCTTCAAAATCAAAGTCTCTTTCACAATTAAAAACTAAAAAGTTGAAAGCAGAAAACACATGAAAGTGAAAGATTTATGTTCATGAAAGAACACCTTGACTTTTCACAACAACCCATCTCTTTCAAAATCAAAGTCTCTTTCACATTAAAAAGCTAAAAAGATGAAAGGGGAAAATACATGCAAGTAGAAAATTAATATTTGATTGGTGTTAATGATAGAAGACCTTGACTTTTCACAACAACCCAACTCTTTCAAAATCAAAGTCTCCTTCACATTGAAAAACTAAAAAGATGAAAGGGGAAAATACATGAAAGTGGAAAATTACTGGTTGATCAGTATTAATGATAGAAGATCTTGACTTTTCACAACAACCCAACTCTTTCAAAATCAAAGTCTCTTTCACATTAAAAAACTAAAAAGATGAAAGCGGAAAATACATGAAAGTGGAAAATTAATGTTTGATCGGTGTTCATGAAAGAAGACCTTGACTTTTCACAACAACCCAACTCTTTCAAAATCAAAGTCTCTTTCACATTAAAAAACTAAAAAGATGAAAGCGGAAAATACATGAAAGTGAAAAATTAATGTTTGATCTATGTTCATGACAGAAGACCTTGACTTTTCACAACAACCCAACTCTTTCAAAATCAAAGTCTCTTTCACATTAAAAAAACAAAAAGATGAAAGCGGAAAATACATGAAAGTGGAAATTTAGTGTTTGATCTATGTTCATGAGAGAAGACCTTGACTTTTCACAGCAACCCAACTCCTTCAAAATCAAAGTCTCTTTCACATTAATCGCTCGTCCAGCGGGTGTCGGGGAACCCTGATTCCTGTTTTGTGGACCGACGGTAGTCTGGAGCCACCTTGGACCGGCCGGTCACAGTCCCTTTTGAGGGCAATCAGCACCATAGCATGCTGGCACAGCGGATGGAGGAAGAGTTAGCTGCAGATTCGTCACTGGTCCGGTATTTTGAGCACTGTGAAGTTTTTGCAATAAAATCTGTTTAAAAAGAATTGGGTTGTGATCGTAGTTTCCTGTACCTGTGAATTTTGGCTTATCAGCAGGTTGGATGCCGTTTTTATGCATTTGGAGTTAGCATCTGCTGGTGATTGATTCAAATGAAGTAACAGGAAAATAACCTTGGCAAGCATGTCACCTTCTACAGTGGGACTTTATGCATAGTAAGCAGTATAAATAATAATAATTTACCATTGGAAAAGTGTTTATGTGAATGTTAACCCTGCCTTGTATTAAAGATAGAATTATGTCTAATAAAAGAGCGGCCCAAGCGTTTAAATTTAGTACGTAATTTCATCAAATTGTAAACTTTGGAGAAACACAAAAACATTTTTTAAAGCCCCACTTTGTTTCATGTGTATTGCACTGTATTTCAGGATAAATAATTTTCTGCAAACTAGTGGTCACCCTCCTGTTTACAGAATATTCACTCAATAAATTAACAGCTCAACATGTAAGGCTGAGGATCGCGGGACACTAAGTCGTGAGTTTGAATCTCGTGTGTCACCCGGCTGCAATGAAATGCTGAAATGACTTATAGAACAAGATGGAAGCTCGGACTGCAAACTCAGTGGTTAGATTATGGTCAACTTAATTTATATGTTCCCCACTTTTTTTGGCCCTTGTCTGGAGGTCCTGGTGATGTCGATACCTGACGTCGAAATTACGTAAAAAAAAGACGTCATCTGGCGTAAGGTTCTGCACCTTTGGACGACCCTGCTGGGACGTCCAAAAATGACCTGAAATAGACGTTGATTCAACGTCTTTTTGCGCAGTGGGTAAGTGGGAAAGACTACCAAGAAGTTTGCGGGAGGTTTTATCAACAATAGGCAAAACTATTGAAAATGTTGACATTGCTGAACACAGCCCCACAAGTGAAGCTGAAACCAGCCCCACTAACCAAACACCTGTGGTAGAGCCCACTCAAAGTAGAGTTTCACCTCCACACCTCAGTGAAATTTCTCACTCTCCTAAGGCTCCTCAGATCACCTTGCAAAGCCCCATAAAATCCAGCATGACCTCACAACTGAGCCCAACTGATTTGAACCCACCAGAATTCCAGAGAATAGTAGTGGAGCATGTTGTTAAAAACACTGAAACATCTTCACATGGCCACTCCACCTTAAGAATCAGAGCTTTTTCTGGCAAGACACCAAGACCCTACAATGAAGCAGACTTTGAAACATGGTGCTCTCATGTCGACCTGATGCTGGAAGACCCTTCCCTGTCGGAGTTGGAAAAAACTCGCAAAATCCTTGAAAGTCTCCTTGCTCCTGCTTCAGATGTCATTCGTCCCGTTGGACCTGAATCTACCTCTGCTGACTATCTTAAGCTGTTGGACTCAGCTTTTGGAACTGTTGAAGACGGTGAGGAACTTCTTGTGCGTTTCATGAACACCCTGCAGGACAATGGAGAAAAACCGTCTGCATAACTTCATCGTCTGCAGGTGGCGCTCAATCTCACATTGCGTAGAGGCGGTCTTAAGTCCCATGAAATGAACAAACAGCTTCTCAAACAGTTCAAAAGAGGCTGTTAGGATGAAGGCCTGCTGAATGAACTACAGTTGGAGCTAAAGAACAAAGATGCACTTCCTTATGCAGAGCTTTTGCTTCTCCTCCGTACTGCAGAAAACAGACAAGAGGTTAAAAGTGCATGGATGAAAAAACATTTAAGCGCCACAAAACCAAGAGCAGTCGCTCACGAACAAACAGCCATTGAAAGACATGTAAATGCTGCTGAAGGTGAGTGTAACAGTGTAAGGGAGCTGAAGAAACAAGTTGCTGACTAAAAAGCCAGCGAGCTGCAGTTTTAAGAAACAAAAGAAACAAGACACACCTAAGAAAGACCACACAAAGATAGCTGAAATTAAAAGACCTGATCATGCTAAGACCGAACACTTACCTCCATCCAGTCGTCCCAGTGCTAGGCCCAAGCCCTGGTATTGTTTCCACTGTGGGGAGGACAGACATATAGTAGCTACTTGTGAGTCCGATCCAAATCCTGCTCTTGTAGCTGCAAAATGAAAAGAACTAAGAGTGAAAAGACAAATATGGGACAGCCAGAATGACCCATCCTCGTTAAACTAAGTCGTGCCTCTGATGTGGGACAAATTGAGGCTAATGTGGAATTGACCTGTCCCAACAAGTCAAACCAAAAACGATCATTTAAGAAGAAGGCAAATCTAAAGTCACACTCCAGAACAGACACCTTTAACCTTCCAAGTGGTTTGATTGGTACAAAAAGTACGGCACAAGTGAAAGTTGATGGACAAACTGTGAGTTGTTTATTGGACACAGGTTCCCAGGTGACCACAGTCCCTGAGTCCTACTACTGTCAACATTTGTCTAATCAGGAGATTAAGCCGCTTCATGAGTTATTGGAAGTTGAGGGAGCCAATGGTCGATGTGTACCTTATTTAGGTTACATTGAAATGAATGTCACCTTTCCCAAAGATTTTCTTGGAGTTGAAGCTGAAGTACCTACACTTGCCTTAGTGATCCCGATGTGCGAGCAACTTCCCAGTCCTTGGTGCTAATAGGGACAAACACATTAGATGTACTTTACGAGCTGTACTGTGATGCAGGTTCAGAACTGCTAACAGCTAGGCCACTTTGCTATAAGGCAGTGCTGGAAGTTCTTGAGATGCGGCACAAACAGTCAAGAGAAAGTAGCCTGGGCCTAGTGACAATGCACAACAGAGAGCCCCAGTTGGTCCCTGCAGGCCAAACAGTTGTTTTAGATGGTGCTGTAGCAGTTGCTGCTGGTAACAGTGAAAAGTCAGTTTTACTAGAGCACCCACTAATGTCAACCTTACCTGGTGGTATCCTAGTAAAACCTTCTCTTGTAAACTTACCTGAAACATCACCTTACCTGGTCCCGGTAGTACTTACCAATGAATCTGAACATGATGTCCCTCAAAAGTGTGTCATTGGAGAAATCAATGTATATCAGAGAGTCATTTCTCAGGAACACTCAGTGAGGAAACCAAAACAGGAACAAAAATCCAACATGAGGTTCAACTTTGATTCTCCTCATCAGTGCTGAGTGGAAGGAACGCTTAACAGAAAAACTAAACCAAATGCCTTAAGTATTTGCACAAAATAATGTTGACTTTGGAAAAACAGATCAAGTGAAGCACACAATCAATCTGTCAGATGAAACACCATTCGAACACAGAGCACGTCCCATACACCCAAATGACCTGGAAGTGGTCCGTAAGCATCTCAAGGAACTCCAACAAGCCAGCGTGATCAGAGAGTCCACCTCTCCATTTTCTTCGCCCATTGTGGTCGTGCGGAAGAAAAATGGTGAAGTCCGCCTATGCATAGACTACAGAAAGCTGAACATGCAAACTGTAAAAGATGCTTACGCCCTCCCAAACTTGGAGGAAACCTTTTCCACCCTGACAGGTTCACAGTGGTTCTCCGTTCTCGATTTAAAGTCGGGGTACTACCAAATTGAGGTCGAGGAGCTGGACAAACCCAAAACGGCATTTGTCTGTCCCATCGGCTTTTGGGAATTCAACAGAATGCCCCAAGGCATTACGAACGCCCCCAGTACATTCCAACACCTCATGGAAAAATGTATGGGCGATTTGAATCTCCACGAGGTGATTGTGTTTCTTGATGACATCATTGTATTCTCCAAGATGCCTGAAGAGCATGAGGCCCGCTTAATGAAAGTTCTTAATCGCCTTAAGGAGTATGGACTAAAACTTTCTCCCGAAAAGTGTAAGTTTTTTCAAACTTCCGTGAGGTACCTTGGTCACATTGTGTCCAGTAAAGGGGTAGAGATAGATCTTGAAAAAGTGAAAGCCCTAAGTACATGGCCTGTGCCTCGAGATCTCAAACAGCTTCGCTCGTTCTTAGGCTTTTCAGGATACGACAGACGATTCATTAAAAACTACTCGAGTATCGTTAAGCCCCTTACTGACCTGACATCAGGGTATCCTCCTTTGCGCAAAACCCTGAAGCCCAAAGCAAAGCCTGTCCAATATCATGATCCAAAGACACCTTTTGGCAAATGATGGACTTCCTCCTGTGATGCTGCATTCAAAGCCATCATTGAAAAGCTCAGTACAGCACCTGTCCTGGGTTTTCCTGACCCTCAGTCACCATACACGCTCCACACAGACGCCAGCACCACAGGTCTTGGCGCTGCCCTCTATCAAGAGCAGGATGGCCAGACTAGGGTTATAGGTTATGCAAGCGGGGGATTGTCCAAGAGTGAGTCCTGTTACCCTGCCCATAAATTAGAGTTTTTAGCTCTAAAATGGGCAGTAACAGAAAGTTTGCAGACTATTTGTATGGTAACCAATTTACTGTCATTACAGACAGTAACCCCCTGACATATAGTTTAACCACTGCTAGGATGGATGCAATGAGTTACAGGTGGTTCAGCTGCTCTTTCTACCTTCAACTTTAAACTTCAGTACAGAGCAGGCAAACTCAACTCAGATGCAGATGGCCTTTCGAGACGGCCTCATGGCGAGTTACTGAATGACGCAGTGTCCCAAAAAGAGCTTGACCGAGGTGCTAGCAGACAATGCTAAGTTGAAGGTAAAGCTAATGGATCTTGAAGGCAGAAGCCGCCGCAACAATGTGCACATTGTGGTTCTTCCCGAGGGCATCGAGGGTTGCCAGCCTACGACTTTTTTCTCTCAGCTGCTTTTCAAAGTGTTTGGGGAGGATATATTAACCTCTCCGCCCGAATTGGACAGGGCTCATCGCACGCTAGCGGCTAGACCGGGCCCCTCTCGGCAGCCGTGGGCTGTCATTGTATGTTTCCACCGCTTTCAGACCCGCGAGCTGGTGGTGCGTACAGCCCGGAGTCTGCGGGGCAAGCTGAAATATAAAGACTGTCCGATTCATGTATTTGAGGATTTTTGTCCAGAGGTTTTGGAACAGCGTGGCAACTATCGAGAAGTTATGAAGCAGCTGTATGACCTGGGCCTCAAGCCAGCTCTGCATTATCCTGCCAGGCTGTACATCGTGACCGAGGACAGCGACAGAAGACACTTACCCTCTGTGAAGGATGCTCAGAACTTTATCACCGCTCGTTCTTCCCCAGTGAACGTGGATTCTGAGCCAGATGTGGACTGACTTCGGTGAATGGCATGTGAGTTGGAGATGGGACAAGTCTGTTTGACATATCAGCCATGTGATGGGTGAAAATATCTCCACCTCGGACTATTTGCATCGGACAATCGCCCTTTTTTCTTTTCTTTATTTTTTCTCTCTCTCTTTCCCTCTCTTTCTCCCTCTCCCCCTCTCTCTCTTTCTTTCTCTCTCTCTCTCATATAAACATATACTGAGGACTGAGTTTACATCGTATAGCTGTGGTTTTTTTAAATTCTCTTTTTTTGTGTGTGTCACTACTGCATTATATATATATATATATATATATATATATATATATATATACATATATATATATATATATATATACATATATATATATATATATATGTATATATATATGTTAGGGGTGGGACTCGATTAAAAAATTTTATCTAATTAATTAGGGCCTTTGTAATTAATTAATCTCAATTAATCGCATATCGATATTTGACCCGATATCAGTGAGAACCTTTCTTTTTCTAATGGATTTTGGTATAGTGAATCAATATCGTGATACATAAGCTTAAGCAACAAAACACTGTTCATTTTTTCAGCAAGGAAGGAGGAATTTAACCAAGACAAATAAACCAATACACATTGATTAGTGCAACTTTTGCTGGGCTCTTCCACTCTCGCTGTATGCCAGGCTTGCGTGTTGGCCGCTGCTGCGACATGCTTAGCATCCAGATGATATAGCAGGCTGGATGTGCTGCGATGGGATGCAAATTCTTTGCTGCACAATGTGCATACAGCTTTGGTTTTATCCACGCTGCCATCCGCTGGCTTTTTAAATCTAAATTTTCTGTGCACAAGACCAAGTAGTGCGCTGTCGTCGGGAGCAGTGTTGCCAACTCCCCAGTAAGGAAAGTCACTATTGGCTGTCCTAAAAGTCGCCAGAAGTCGCTAGATGAGGTCGTTACCTAATTTGCAATTTGCATGTAATTGTAATGGACGCTGTAGGAGAGAGGAATAACGTCATGGGAGAAGCAAAATGTGAGTTAAAAAAACACACTAAATATGTTTAGAACTACAGATGAATTTTCTTCTGTTGATTCTTGGTTTGTCAGCGAGTGAGCAGTGGCGTATTTGCGCACACGCGATTCATTTGAAGTGTGGAGGAGTGGTGTGGGTCTGCTCTCTGCTCTGCCTGCAGCAGGGGGCGCTGCTGAGACTGGTCGCCTGTGAGAGCTTTGGGACGGGGGAGGGGCTCACGCAGCACCGCAGCTCATTGAGGACAGCAGCTGCAGAACGAGACGTCCTGTCACGTCTCTACAGCACCAGGAAAAGTCGCTAAATTTGTTGCTAGTCGCTTTTGACAAAAAAAAAAAAAGTCGCCAGATTTAACGAGAAAGTCACCAAGTCGGAAGCTGTTTCCTTGTTGTGTCACAGCGAAATATGTCCAGGTGAAACTCGTCCGGTGACAAACGTTCCGCGACAATTTGCGATAATTTTTTTATCGCGTTAAAATTTCTGTAATTTTTTTTTTTTTTTTTCCCTTGTCCTGTTCGGTAGCTGGGGCGTGCAATATTGTATGATTGTAGCCTTTTACTATCCGAACAGATTTTAATATTAGCAGCAGGATAAGACTGAGTCTCCTCCTGCTGCTGCCTTTATTTAAAGCTGGCATCCGGCATGGCTACCGGACAGGACCGGGACGGAAACGCTCAGAGAGCAGGGACAGAAAGAGAGAAAGATAAAGACAGGGAGAACGGAAGGGGGGGGGGGCACAACCTATGTACAAAGTCACAATACAAAACAGTGTTGTCGACGCACCACACGCAACCTAGAACAATCCCAAACCCCCAATCTAGACAACACCAAAACAGAGCCGACAACCAACACAGAAAATTACAGAACCATACATACATTTTTTTTTTTTTTTTTCCCCCCCTTTTTTTCCAAACCATATTAGTGAACAGACCAGGCCACAAAAATAAAAGGAGGTGTAGGGGAGGAGGGAAATGCAAGGACACCACAAACCGTATTTTTTTTTTTTTTTTTTTTTTGAATATAGCTAGTCGTAACTTGTAGTAAACTAGGGGCGTGCATCAAGAGAGGTCTGCTACAGATCACCATTAGACTAACCACCACAAGAAGACAAGGTAACCGAGTATGTAAAGAGTGATTAAAGATCAACGTGATCATGTGAATATGATGGTGACAGTGATGGTGATAGTGATCATGCATATATGACCTCTGACCTCTGAGAAGGCCAGAAGCAGGCCAGAGAGGCCCTCAGAGCCCAGACAGCCGGCGGACATCACAGAGCCCGGATCCAAGCCGCCCCCCCAGGCAGACGCCCACGCTCCAGTCCAGAAACGGGGCAGAGGAAAGCCCCGGCCGGGGACCCCGGCAGTCCCGGGGCCCGGGCCCCGCGGAGCCACGACCGGCAGGAGCCGATCCACCCCGGGCGCCGGACGCCCGGGGCGGGCAGGGCCGAGAGCCCAAGGCCCAAGGGCCCAGGAGCCAACCCCCCACCCAGGCGAAGGGCTATGACCCACCCGGGAGAACCAGCCCACACGGGCGGCTACCCACCCCGGGCCAGTACACCCCCAGCGCTCCGGCCACGCACCCCGAGATCCAGGGCATCACCCCCCCCCCCCCCCCAACCCACCCCACCCCACCCCACCCCCCACCCCACGACCCCCACCCGGCCCACCCCTCCCACCCCCTGTCCTCTCCCGCCTCACTCCCCCCCGCCCCAACCCAACACTCATACCCACTCACTCATACTGACACACACACATGCACACACGCACACACACAACCACTCATCCCTAAACCAAACGCACACACACACACTCACATTCCAACACACTCACACCCTCTCACGCACACGCTAACAAGCACGCGCACGCACACGCACATACACACACACACGCACACACACACACACACACACACAGACACACAGACACACACACACACACACACACACACACGCACACACACACACACACACACACACACACACACACACAGTCCATCCTACCCCAAACACACTCACATTCCCGCGTCATCCAACTGTCACATCCTGTGGGAGACCCCCCCGGAAGGCAAGGGAACACCGAACCCCACATCCAGAACCCCCTGCCACCCACAACTGCCGCCCCCACCCCCCCACCCCCCCGCCGCAGACAGGTATGCACCCCCCTGAGCCAGCAGCCCCCCAAACCACAGCCGCTCCAAACCCCCGGCCTGTGGGGAAAACAACAGCCCCCCCGCCCCACCCCCCACCAGAAGGAATCTGGAAACGGGGGCGCAAAAAAAAAAAAAAAAAAAAAAAAAAAAATTTCTGTAATTAATTAATCGTAACTTACGCGTTAAAGTCACAGCCTTAACATATAAATATATATATATATATATATATATATATATATATATATATATATATATACATATATATGTATATATATATATTTTTTTTTTTTTTTTCCTTTTCTTATAATGACTGTGGCTATCCTACATAATGCAACTTTTTTGGGTTAACTTTGTAACAGTTATGGTACGGTGTTTGTTCCCCAGCCAATGTCATCTATATTGAAAATTTCTAGTTTTCCTCTACTTGAATTTGGTGACGTCCTCAGTTAAATAGACTGCATTCTGCTGGTTCAGCTGTTGCTTTAGTTTTCATGACCAATACTAATGTGTCTTTTTTTTTTTTTTATCCGGGATTCGGGGTGTTGGACATAAGGAAGTTTTACGGGTGTTTCGGGTAACACCTTTGTGCTATGAGCACTCAATTTAGTTTCATATATGGGGAAGTCAGGCCACTGTATGGGTGTGTGTGTGTTGTGTGCGTGGGTTTTTTTTTTTTTTTTTGTCTCTCCTCTATCCTCCTGCAGACGTGGATTCTGTTCTGTCTTCCTGGGCCTGGATTTTCACATTATTTTCTGCCTCCTGCAACCTTCTGGTTCCTTAGTGTGAGACATGACTGACTTGAGTGGCAAAGTAAGATTTGTTTCATGGAATGTGAAGGGTTTGGGGAAGGCTGCCAAACTCGGAAGGGTCATGGTTCATTTACAGCAGCTTAAGGGTGATATATTCTTTATTCAAGAAACCCACCTGCGTAACAGGGACGTGGTGAGACTCAAGAAAAAGTGGGTTGGGCAGGTGTTTCATTCCACATTTAATGGTACAGCTAGAGGTATGGCTATTATGATCCGTAAAAGTATTCCCTTTGTAGCTGTAAACTTGGTCTCAGACCCCAATGGCAGATATGTAATGGTCTCTGGTTTCCTCCAAGGTGTTCCTGTTTTATTAGTCTGTGTCTACAGGCCGAATTGGGATGACAGCCATTTTGTGAACAAATTATTCACCTCCTTTCCGGACCTGGAGAACCACCAGATAATTATGGGTGGTGACTTTAACTTCGTACAGGACCCACTACTCGACAGATCATCAACCAAGGCTGCCCCTTTATCCAAATCAGCCAAGACATTCTTAACTTTTACACAGCTGCTTGGACTGACTGATCCATGGAGGTATACGTTCCCTTAGGCTAGGGCATTTTCTTTCTTTTCGCAGGTCCACCGAATTTATACACATATAGATTTTTTTCTTATGGATACTAGACTGCTTTCCAAAATACTTGGCTCAGATTATCATAGCATTGTTATTTCAGACCACGCTCCTCCTTCCCTCGATGTTGACTTGCTGACACCATGTAATCCTTGTAAAAAATGGAGATTCAATTCTACTCTATTAGCTGAGGAGGAATACAGATTATTTTTGCAGTCTCAGATCACCTTATTCTTTGAATTGAATGATTTACCTGAGACAAGTAGAGGCATTCTCTGGGAGACATCCAAGACATATATCAGGGGTCAACTCATCTCTTTTATTTCACACAGGAAAAAGGCAGACACCTTGCGCCTTAATTAGCTCCTTAGGGACATAAAAGACATTGATGGGCGATATGCTATGAACCCTGAACCTAGTTTATATGGGAAGCGTCTTAAAGCGATACTTCAACATTTTGGCAAATTGGCCCATCTAGGGCAATTCGGTAGTCATTTAGAGCAGCATACTTACTTTTTTTTGTGAGGGCGAGCTGTTGTTTATTCAGCGGTGGGCCTGAGGAGAGCTTCACGGCGGACATAATGGAAGTGGACGGTACAGTCGCTTCCCTCGTCAAACTCATCAAATACACAATCTAACAACCCCAAAACACTTTGGTGGACACGTTATAATCTGCACATTCACTACGTATGTGATTCAGTACCGCTTTAAGCTCCAAACTGAATTCGATCTCATTTCCACCACCAAAGTTAGAACACTCCTACTGCAATCCAAACAGCGCCTTTTTGAATCCGGTGAAAAAGCTGGGTGACTCCTCTCTTATCTAGCCAGGGCAGAGGCCTCATCAAGACTAATTTCGGCTGTCAAGTCCTCCACCGGTGCAACGTGCTTTGATCACGATGAAATAAATAAGATTTTTGTTGAGTTTTACTCTACTTTACATACCTCTGACCATCCAAGATCCCCAGGCGATCTTCTTGATAATATCAGCTTCCCACAGGTGGAAAACGATGCAGTTGAGTCTCTTGGTGGGCTCATTACCGTTGAGGAAGTGAAGGAGGCCATTACGACACTCCAGAATGGTAAGTCACCTCGGCCTGATGGCTTCACAGCTGAGTACTATAAGACCTTCTCAGACTGGCTAGCCCCTTGCTTGCGGGACATGTATAATGAATCATTTACTTGTGGTCGTCTCCCAGGCTCCCTTTCAGAGGCCACCATTTCCCTTCTCCTTAAAAAGGATAAGGATCCGTTGCTTTGCACAAGTTACAGACCAATCTCGTTAAATGTCGATTTCAAAATTCTCTCTACAGTCTTAGCTTTGCGTCTACAACGTGTTTTGCCCTCTATTATTGCACTTGATCAAACCTGTTTTATGTCAGGCCGGCAGTCTTTTCATAACACCACGCATCTCTTTGACATAATTTACTCTTCAGATTCTGATGTGCCAGAGGTTGTGGTCTCCCTCGATGCAGAGAAAGACTTTGATAGGTTTGAGTGGAGTTTCCTGTATGACGTTATGGCTAGGTTTGGCCTTGGCGAGGCCTTTATTCTCTGGATAAAACTTCTATACTCATCACCGAAAGCTGCTGTCCGAACAAACGATACGTTATCACCATTTTTACCTTTATGTCGCGGTACCAGACAAGGCTGTCCGTTATCCCCTTTATTTTTCACCCTTGTGGTGGAACCACTAGCTCTTTGGCTGTGTTCTGAGGTGGGCTTTAAAGGTATTGTGCGTGGGAAAACAGTTCATAAGGTTTTGCTGTATGCAGATGACCTTCTTCTATATGTTTCCGACCCGGCAATCTCTTTTCCTGTAATTCTGGATATACTGGAGCGCTATGGTGCGGTGTCTGGCTACAAACTTAACTACACAAAGAGCGTGCTTCTACCCATTAATTCCCCAGCTAAACTACTTCCACGCACCACAGTGCCATTTAAATGGTCGAATGGTGGCTTTCAATATTTGGGTATTCGCGTTACATTGTCTGCCTCTGACCTGTACCAAAACAACTTCACCCCACTGGTTGAGAGAATGGAGAAGGATTTCACCCGCTGGTTGAGTCTGCCACTCTTGCTTGTTGGCCGAATTAATTTAATCAAGATGGTGGTTCTCCCAAAGTTTCTTTACGTGTTTCAGCATGTTCCGGTGCTGCTAGTGAAATCCTTTTTCGATAAATTAGATAAGTTGGTTTCAACCTTTTTGTGGGGCGGTAAACCTGCAAGGATTCATAGATCTATTCTCCAATCTCCCAAAGAAAAGGGGGTTTGCCCTACCCGTTTTCAGGCTCTACTACTGGGCTGTAAATGTACAAAAGGTCCTATACTGGGTGGATGAGGAGCATGATTCTTTATCAGTCTGGGTACATATGGAACGAGACTTCACTTTATTCTCCCTGCGTTCTGTGTTACCCCTAAATTCCACTGCGTGCGTTTCTGCTGCGCTCTGCTCCGCTGCGCTCCGGACCGCTCCGTTTGTTCAAAACCCACCGGTCTGCTCTGCTCCGCTGCGTCTCTGTTCCGCCGGCCGGAGAAGCAGAGCAGCGCTGCGCTGTTTAGCATCGACCTCCAGAAGCTGAGCAGTCTGGGCCACACTGGCATCTTTCTCTGTACGTCCGGGTAGAAAGGATGACTGGGGTCATATAAAATTTTATGATTCTCCACTTCCAAAATCAGGTCTCTTCATCCTGGTTGCTGTGCTTCAACACGCTGAATTTCGTGCGACAGGATGTTGACATTCGGGCCATTCAGAATAAAATGCATACATGGTCCTGAATATGTATTTTGTAGAAAACACGAAATTTATGGACAATAGCCTGCAAATGGGCCGTATATGCAGCTGTGTAAACATTCAGAAACGTTTGACTATAGCTTGATTACAGGCAAAACAGAAGTTTGTCAAATAAAATTTGGTAGTGTGTTTTAATTTTTGTTTGCCCGCTTTTTAAAGTGTATATTTTAATCAGTATGGTACGTCTATTCGTGATATATCTGACAATTAATGTGACAAAAAAAAAATGTCTTTTTACAGTTTAAAGTTTTTTAATAAAGACAAAATGATTTTATTTTGTATAAAACCGGAGGTTGTTGGAGTTCTCCTTCCTGTTTGGTGCATCTGAACTGTGGAAATTTATGCGTATGGAGACCTGGACGGACCGGACCGGAGAGAAAAATAGACCTCGGCTCTATTTTGGACTGACGGAGCGAGCAGAGCAGAACGGAGGCTGTGAAATCAGCTGCAGTCATTAAAATAGCAACGTATTTGCTGCGGCGGTCGGACCGGAGCGGAGCTGAGCGCAGACGGAGCGGACCGGAGGAGGTGGAATTTAGGGGTTATGCTCTCAACTTCCGTCTCCTCCTTTACATTTGTCTAGTGGCCCATTAGTATACACATCCTTAAAGTTCGTGTCCGGAGTTTTGAAAAAGAGAGGTTTTTTTTTTAATCCAATGTCTCAGGCTCCGCCCTCCCTCTGCTTTCATGAGCGACCAAGCCACGCCCCTTTAATTGTGCACGCTATTATCCGTCGGGTGAAGATGAGAGCCTCTGAGTCCTACAGCATCCTCCATGTTTAGCTGTTTGCGGTGGATGTTCAGCCGACAGTGGATATATCTGCTGCAGAGCTAACTCTCCTCTGCTGGGCGAGCGGCCGTGCTCTCTGGCTGCTCCACACTTTGACTGACAGCAGGACAAGGCAGAAGCTCGAAATCTATTGGCTGAAGCTGACCGGCGCTTTTTCAGATAACATGGGGGTCTATGAGACGAAGGCGGGGCTCATAAATACATTTTTATATTGCTTTATGCTGATATTATATTGTAGTATGAACCAGACTGACACATTGAAGCTCCGTTGAAAAATGATTCATACGTTGGAAACGAACAGAAACTCCGGACACGAGCTTTAAAGATTTGGAGCCAGATCAGAAAACACTTGGGCCTTGCTAGTCCCTCAGTTTCGACTTCAGTGTATAGGAATTACTGCTTCAAACCCTCCAGAGTGGACTCAGCTTTCCGGCTATGGCACAGTAATGGAATCAAATCAGTTGGGGATTTGTATACAAACAATGTCTTCTCATCCTTTGCACAACTCGTGGTCAGATACAAACTGCCAAACCAACACCTTTTCCATTTTTTCCAGGTCAGGGATTATGTGAAAAAATTATTTCCGCATTTTCCAAATCGCCCGCCTGAATCTTTGGTAGATACCCTCCTGACTGTGGATCCCTTTGCTAAAGGGTGCATTTCGACTCTCTATAATTCCATGTGGTCAGCCGCGGCATCTCCGCTTACTGACACCAAGACCGCCTGGGAAAGCAGTCTTAATATAACGTTGACTGAACAGCAAAGGGGTTCTGCAGTTTCTCCAGTTCACCTTTCTTCCATTTGTGCTCGCCATAGGTTGATCCAATGCCAGGTTCTGTACAGGGTCCATTACACAAATGCCAGATTAGCTCGAATTTACCCTTCTGTTAGTGATGCCTGTGGTCGGTGTCGCTTATCTCCAGCTGATCATGTACATATGTTCTGGTCATGTCCGAAATTGAAACCATTTTGGTCTGATGTTTTCTCTACTTTTAACCAGGCCTGTAGCTGTACCATTACTCCTAACCGTCTGCGATTTTCCGCATCTCTCCCACCACAGATCTGCCCAAGGTGCTGAAACATGTTCTGTCATTTGTAACTCTTCTGGCCCTTAGGCTGATATTGCTAAATTGGAAACTTCCCCATCCTCCTTCACATACCCGCTGGGTTCGGGAGGTATTGTGTAATCTGAAGCTCGAAAAGCTCAGATTCTCACTCAAGGGTTCTGTGCATTTATTTCACGACAAATGGGACCCTTTTCTGAAGTATGCAGAGTCCCTTGACTTTAGGCATGGGTTAGTGATGGAAAAGAGACATTGTTTTGTTCCCCCCTCCCCCTTATTTCAAATTTTTATTTATTTTTTTTCTTTATCTTACTCCCCTTTTCTTTTCTTTCTGTCTTTCTCAATTATTCATGTTATATTTTTTTTTCTCTTCTTTTTTTTTTCTCTCTAGTCTTCTTTTTTGGGCTGGTGGCTGCTTTAGTATATTTCGATCCATGTTCTGGTTGTGCTTGTGTTTGTGTCTGTCATGGGTGCGAGACCGAAATGGGAGGGCCTGTGCGGGTGGTAGGGTGGGTGTTTCTGGGCTGGTCTTTTGCATTTTGACTATGTTGTACAACAGCCACGTGTGGTAATCCCCAGTGGGATGGGTTTACTGTTAAAAGTTCAAAATGTTCTACAAATAAAGTGGGAAAAAAAAAAAAGTCTCCCCATATTGAAATGTGACACTACTACGACTTCGTTTTGGATGTTTCTGCTCTGGCAAATTTACATTTAATTAAACTGTCTTAAAACCAGAAAAAAAAAAAAGAAAATAAAAAAAAGAGCTTGACCGCATCCAGCAGTTTACACTCACTCACCTGTCCCTACCTGAGAGTAGTGCAAGTCCTGAAGTGGTGGCTGCCATTTGCGAGAAACATCTTCTCAGTAGCTCTCAAAATGACACCATTCCCTTGGTCCATTCATTGGCAATTTTAGTGGCCGCCGTTCCAGATGATTTTATCAATGAAGACGAGTGTGGTGGTCTTCCTGTAAGGGATACAGTCAGGTCGGCACCACTCCAAGTCGGCCCCGGCAAACTCGGCACCGCCCCGAGATACAGTCAACTCGGCATCAAGCCAAGTCGGCATCAAGCCAAGTCGGCATCTCGCCAAGTCGGCATCAAGCCAAGTCGGCATCTCGTCAAGTCGGCCTCGCGGTCGGGGGGGGCTCTTGAGTGGCCGAGTTGGTCGGTGCGGACTTGACTGTAAGCTGCTTACCAACTCGGCCAAAAGCGTCTTTCTTTTGTTTTTAATCACGATGGTGGATAATGTACCTGGGAGCTTCATGTTTGACGTCCGAGTAGCTTAGCTATGAGCGCGCAGCGCTTAGCGGCTGTCTGGTCATGTGACCGGTCCCAAGGCATTCTGGGAATCGTAGTGCAGCGATGCCGGCTGCGCCGCGACGATTTGCAGTTTTTTTCGTGCCGGCAGCGCCGCTTCTCCTCACGTAGCAGGCAGGGGGCTGGAGGACAAACTGTGTGGTTATGGTGACTGACAGGCTGGAGGTGGAGAATGGACCTGGAGCTTCATGGTTGACGTCCTGTTTGAACCGAGTAGCTTAGCTACGAGCGCACAGCGCGAGCGGCTGTCTGGTCATGTGACCAGATCATGTGACCGGCATGTGATCCGCGAACGCCGCATGATCAAACCAGTCGCCTGCATTATAATTTTATTGTAATGTTCTCCACCCCTGAAGGTCGTTAGGTGACCAACAACTCAGGTGCATAGCGCCCCCTACTGTATCTCTTGGTGAATGTAAATCAGAGGGCCTGGATCTGCTGTTGTTAGAAGCTAGAAGGCGCTGAGTCGCCAACTCGAAATCTGATTGGTTGAAGCAGCTGTCTGTTTGACGCTTCACTTTACTTCACTGCGCCATCAGGAACGGACAGCGAAGGCCTCGGGCAGATTTCTTTGACCCTAGCAACAGATGATGCCTGAAATCTGATTGGTTAAATGATTTAATATGAAAAAACATGTCTGGAAGCAGCGCGACCACGGGAAAACTATGAAAGGAACTGGAACATACTGCTTGGAATCATTTATTAATTATTTATGGACAAAATATAATTTACATCAGTCTGTAATTCAGATCCTTTTTAGGCCAGCAGAGAAGGCCTTGCAGGCCCTGACGGCCCACCACTGGGGTACACATATGTTCTACACTAGCATTCAGGTTCTCTCCCTGTCTGCTCAACCTCCCACTGAATTAAAAGAACTTGTGCAGAGACTTGGAACTTTTGAGCATTCTTGATTACTCCTTTTTTTCAGTTTTTTGCTCCAGTCTCAACTATTGGCGTCACTGAACAGGATTCAAGGAAGTTTCTCAGACAGGACCGGCGTGTCCGATCCGGTCAACCAGGACCTGAGTGACTTGAGTCGCGGCAGTATTAACAAAAGGTAAGGCAGGCCTGTTTCTGAAAAAGACAAATTTGCCATATTGAAAATATCCAAATTTTGGTCACTCCTGTTTCTGTATTGACTGGTGTCTTGGAGAAAACCGACATTTGACCCCTGTAGTTTCAGGCTGTGTGCGGTGATGTTTTAGGAGAATAACTACATGGAAGACACGGTGCTGGACTGTGTGTGTGAAAAGCGATCGCGTAGCCTGGAGGATTTCCTTGTCTGTGTGCTGGCGTTCAAATTTGTTAAATTTATAGTATAAATCCTCCAGTGCAGTGGTAGACAGGTAACTAGTATCAGTGGAAAGACTGGAAAATGACCGTGTCATATAGTGATAGTGTATGATCTTTTTGGCTGTGTGCGGGGTTTTGGAAGGTGTTTTAAGATCATAATTGGCTTGCAGGAGTAGTGGTCACGACTGTGTGTGGGTGGTAGTTAATTCAGACCACGATTCGGAATCACTGTGTTATAATTTGTGTAGGAGGAACGAGGCGTAAAAAATGGATGGCGAATTTGACTGTGAATTGGAACATTTTGATTGAAAGACGTGCCGGATGATGATGGGCACATCCAAGTGCAATTGCAATCTGTTGAAAAAGGTGTTTAAAAGCATATAAAAAAAAATTAGAAAAAATGGGTAACTGTTGTTGTAAAAAGAAAGAAAAATTAGAGGGAGATGCTAAATATTTGGAAAAAGCATAACCTGGGTCAACCCATAAATTGAAGAGATGAAAAAGTAAATATGAGTTAGAAGATAAAAAAAAGAGCCCTGCCTGCAGTCGCTGCCGACAGCGAGGCTGTTGGGAGGGGTGAGAGAGTCTGACAGTCAGACTCAGTAAATCGGCTTGGAATTTGTTAAAATGCCAAATTCTAAACTCTTAACTATGATTTAGTAATATGAAGAAAGAAAACGTTTCATGAGAAACCACATCCGACGTTTGATTAATCTAAAAAAAAAAAAACTCATTTGAGTTCACATGCACTGTTGAGCTGACCTGTGGAGACACTGCAGTTTCCTGCTGTGGTCCAGCCCAGGAGATAAAGGGGGTTAAATGGTGCAAACTGCAGCTGTTGAATTTGTGGTGAAATTTTTAAATGTTATTATAATCTGTTTAAATAAATTGGAATGATTATTATTATTATTTTTTCTTTAAAACTTTGATTGGAATGTCAAAAAATGAACAGTTTTTTTGACTTAAGGATATTTTGTTTGGGTAATGAGTAATGAGA
Organism: Salarias fasciatus; assembly: GCF_902148845.1. Taxonomy (NCBI): domain Eukaryota; kingdom Metazoa; phylum Chordata; class Actinopteri; order Blenniiformes; family Blenniidae; genus Salarias; species Salarias fasciatus. Next base: position 189,957 of record NW_021941407.1, on the reverse strand, counting down.
AGGAGAGAGAGAGAAGTACAGCGATTGGAGAAAGGTTTGGGAGCTTGCAGAAGCGGGGCTTCGCTTATCTTGAGAGAAAGATTCATGGGTGTGTTGTGGAATGTTGGCTGAAAAGGCTGGAGGAGTTGAGAGGTTCTTCCGTTCTGATGAAGGGAAAGCAGAGCTAAGATGCAGGAAAAGCCCATAGGTGGGTGTATCGGCGACTCCAAGCCCACCTTGTCGCCCTGAGAGGAAAGGTGAGGGTTCCGGTTTGTCCGACGCGCTGCCGCGTCCTCCAGAAAGCACACGATGACGTAAGTGCAGTTCAAATCGTTTAATTCACATCCGTCAGCACAAACTGTCGGCTGCACCTCCAAAGACCTCTTTGTGTGAACGTGCATCAACCAAAAACGGGCAAAAACACAGCAAACGTTCAACAAAAATGATGGCGACCCCGCTCTCCTCTCTCCCTCTGCCTGCAGGTGAACACACCTTTTAATAACTACCGGACAGTGACCGCCCACCACCGCATGTGAACACACAGGTCCGTGTATTAGGAGACTAAATCTGGCTACTGCACTGTGCAGATTCTGGACAGATAGTTTTGATTTGCATATCATCATCGTATCATCATATAAGTTATTCAGGAAAGGGCAACAGCACAAAATAACTCACTAACAGCACAAACTCACCTCTGTGTGATCACATTTCCAGCGACACTGAAGACCCCTCGGATGGTGCGCTTGTTGCGCAAATGCACATGTACTTGCGTGCGACTGTGGAGAGCAAGGGAAATCTCTCCTGGTTGTTGCGCCACCACGCCAGCGGGTTGTCGTTAGGGTGGAGGGGTTCCTCCTGCAGGTAGCGAGTCAGCTCCAGGTGGACTCTGACTCTCTTCGGGACAGCTGCCGATGTGCTTGTCCGTGACTTCAGCAGGTCTCCGAGTGTTTTTTTCTTTTTTGCCTCCGCTGGCTGCGCTGGCTGCACCGAGGCCTCTGGCTGGACGGCAGCTGATGCACAGGCCCCGCCCCCTCCATCTTCCAGGTGTAGTATTTCCTCCATCAGCTCGCTCTTCACCTCCCCATCCTCATCAGAACTGCTGCTCCGATATCTTGGGTCCAGCAAGCAGGACTTTGCCAAGGTTTTTTGAAGAGCAGCTGATCGGTACTTCTCCTCGAGAACACTGCACATTTTCTGTTTGATTTCTGAGGTCAGAGCGGTGTCTTCATCTGATGCTTGTAAAATATCTTCTCTGAGGAGTTTCAAGACAGGTTTGATTGATGAGACCGTGACAGAATTCTCGGCAGACAGCAGATCCGTAAAGTCAGCTGCCGGCTTTAATGCCGCGTTCACCGACTCCAGAACTGCAATGTCCTGCCAGCTGGGGGTGAGATGCTGATGTCGCCGATCATCCAGAACCCTTTTGATCGCGGGGATTTGCTCCAAGACTCGGTCCACCATTTTCTGCTTGGAGCCCCGTCTTGTTGGACAGTCCTGGATGGACGGAGTAATGGACAGAAATGACCTTCTCATTTTTTTTTAGGTTAAAAGTAAACATATGATACATATATTACTTTTCGTTTCATTGTATTTTTTTCTAAACAAAAATATTTTTTAAAATATAAAAAAGCTAGCAACTGCTATTTAAGACTGGATGTTTGAGCTCTGAATTTTGGGCACCATTTGAAACATTTTTTATAAGTGAATATGTCCGAAAACTAGGAACAATAACAATTAAGAAATTAATCAGTACAAAAATAAATTCGACAAGACATGAGATATAAAATAGATCTGAAGGCACACAAGCGACTCTGTTTACATTAACACAGGCAGAGGAGGCTGTGAGATCAGACCAGAAATTTCGTAAAACGGGAAAAGGTCATTTCGGATTTTTTTTCTTAAACATTAATTTTATATTATTATTTTTTATTAAACAAATTACGGACAAAACTCGTATGATACTGTCTTCCAATGCACAAAGTCAATAAGGAGTTAGAAGATAACAGTAAAAAGAGTAAAAATCTTAAAAGCCCCTCCAAATTATTTCTCTATATTAATTCAAAGTATTTCATTTTAAAAAGCTGCTGAATTCGATTTTGGTCATAGTGCGCTTGACTTCATTATCGGCCTTGATGGACATTCAACGTCTAAAACATATTTAAATCCTTAATTTATTTGAATCAATTCTTAGCACCTCCAATTTCTTCAAATAACCCATATTTAGTTTTAAAAATGATATTAATTTTGTCCAGCCTAAGTTAATATCATGTCAATATTGGTCAGAGAATTACAAAAACCACCGGCGGAAAGTCAAAGTAAACGAGGATAAATGATTAATTTAAGGGACTTCGTCCACATTAATTATATATTGATACCACAGCGACTAATAATAATAATAATAATAATAAAAAGAAGAATACAAAGCAAAACTGGGAGATTTTTTTTTTATTTTATTTAGTTTGACCATAATAAAGGACAGCTACATTGCTTCTAAAAGCTAGCTTACCACTATGAGTGCGTGCTGCGGGATTTGGAGCTCCTTCTGCGCCTTGACCAGATCCCTCCTCTTCAGCCAGCTGTGGGAGAATGCACCCACTAAGGAGTGGCACTGACCCATCGCTCGGGATGTGCGATCAGTCACGCTGGCCATTGCGTTCGTCACTGCGAGGTGTAAATTGTGCCCGAAGCAGTTCAGCCACGTCCACTCCAACTGTCTCACTGCTGCAGCGATGTTTGCCCCATTGTCTGTAGTGATGCACGCCAGCTTCTTTTCGTCCAAAGACCACTCAGCAAATGCGCCGCGTAGAGCCTCTGCGATGTTGTCGGCCGTGTGGTTCTCCGGCATAAACACTGTTTCCAGGCAGCGTGATTTCAGAGTCCAGTCTGTGCTCAGGTAATGTACAGTCAGACTCATGTAAGGAGCCATATTTACGCTTGACCACATGTCGGTGGTGGCAGAGAAAAAGTCCACATTTTTTAGCTCACTCTGGACCGATGCTCGAACTGTGTTATACATCTTCGGCACAGCAGTTTCAGAGAAGTAGGTTTTACCTGGCAACTCGTGCTGTTTATCGAATTTCTCGAGAAGGGACCGGAATGAAGGTTTCTCCACTGTAGAAAATGGTACCATCTCCTCCACTAGGTACCGTGTAACAGCGGTTGTTAGACGTTTATGTCTGTCACTGTCTCTGTTATATTTTCCAACTCTCGCGAAGGCTTCGCCAAGTCCAAGTTGTCGGCTGGGACCGGCATGAGCCCCGTGGCTCTGCGTGGCAGGTGGCGGCGGCAGCTTCACAGCCGGGTGGTAGCAAGCGAGGTGAGCCCTTCAATTCGATGTGTTGCCGCGTTTAACCTGAACCATTTTGCCACAGAGTTTACAAATTGGCTCATCTAAATTGTCCGGCTCCCCCTTCTCATTTGGTTTAAATCCAAATGCTCCCAAATGGACGAAGTAATGTGTTTCTTTGCTACCAGCGTGTGCGCCATTGCTCCCTGCTCAACGTGGTTGTGGCACTGCGGTGTTGGCGATGGCCCATCATGCACCGCGGTGGGCTTCGTGACATCGCGATATTTAATTTTTGCGATGACCGCGACAGCCCTATCATGCACAATTCACTTTTTGTATGTTTTAACCTTGTTATATAGTTTTGTGTCACGCCCTGTGCCCCTGGGTCCTCGTGGAGGCGCTGGGGCCCTGTTCAGTTTGCCCTCATGTTCTCCCGCCTCGTTACTCCCTGATGTGCCTCACCTGCCCTGCCCTGTATTTAAGTCCCGTGCTCCAGGTGTGTCTTGTCGGCTCCTTGTGGGTCTGTCTGTGTGCCTCCATGTCCCTGCCTGCACCGCCGCTCCGTTTGCCGTTTTGTTCCGGAGTTCCCGGTTTTCCTTGAGTTCTGGATTCCCTTATTTTGGACAATGAACACTTTTGTACCCCGCCTGGCTGCCTGCGCCTGGGTCCTTCCACCCTGCACCCGTGACATTATGTTCTCACCAAAAACACCTCCAAAGCATTTTTTTCCTTTGTGCCTGTGTGTTTGAGCTTTGCTCCTGTTTGTGCTGCTCAGAGAGGCAGCCCCTCCCGCACCCGTGAAAACGCTCTGTTTCCCATGGTCACGTCACCTGGTGAAGATGGCTCCCCTGAGCCCCCCCCCCGCAGGCCCTCGGCAATCAGCGTTGCTGCTTTTTTCTAACTCTGGTTACGGAGATAAACTTTGACCATCGTCTGAAAGCAACAATCAAGCAAGAGCAAGAGTCTGAAGGGTCTGAAGGGTCTGAAGGGTCTGGAGGGTCTGGAGGGTCTGAAGGGTCTGAAGGGTCTGGAGGGTCTGGAGGGTCTGAAGGGTCTGGAGGGTCTGAAGGGTCTGGAGGGTCTGAATGGTCTGCGCTTGGTGAGTTTCTAACAGGAAAAGACGTTTTCGCGTGTCTTTGTGTGTAGAGAAGCTAGAGCTAAAGAGCTAAAGCTAACCAACGTATTTGTTTTGAAGCTCTGATTGGTTGAAGTAGCTGTCAGTCAAAATCCACAGGGGGAGAGGCGGGATTTCAGTGACACGGAGCGTTTTCTCTTCCGGGTTTCAGAATTAGCCCCAGAAAATCTTTTATTTCACACAAAATGACTTTTCCTTTGCGCCAAAAATAAACTATAACCATGTTAATGCCATTTCTAGGGTTTGGACGAGCTAAAAAAGCAGGATACAGCCCCTTTAAAGTAAGACTCACAAAAGACTTTAAACTGATACATTCACTGTAACTGTCGATAACCGACGTTTGCCAGAACGACTACAACAGGGCTACTCAACCCTGGTCCTCGTGGGCCGTGTTATGGCAATTTTATTTAATAAAGGGCTTCCGCCGGTGAGTTCGTTTTGGTATCTTTTATTATGCTGTACAGCAGGAGAAGTCACGCAGTCAACAGAGTAACAGAGTGAGTTCTGCCCTCACAGGGGCGTGCACGCCTCTAATAACTATCTGCTACGTTCACTCCCAGAGGCCTTGACTGCACCCAGCCGTAGGCTGGACACAGGAAGACTCCCACGAGTCCCGCAGCTGCTACGCTAAGATTATCAGGAAAAGTAAATTCTAGACAAAGCATTCGCGGTTCCCCACACATCTGAGTGTGTGAGAGCTACGGGTATTTATAACAAATAAATCTAAGCACTGCAAAACAGTTAAGCATGCACTCAATAGAAATTTCCACCACAGGCCCAACGAGGGGAAGGCTCCATGACGAGGTCCCCTGCTGACATTGATTAGCACATGAAAGACCAAGTCACACCTTGTAAGGCAGACTCCTGAAACTGGCTGTCTGCAGCCTTTTGCTGGCACAGGGCAGATATATCGGCTGTAGGAGACAGAATTAGGTGTGGGTGCACTGTTTGTTTAAGCGTGGGTGTGTGTGTGTGTGTGTTGCGGAGGCGGGGTTCACTTGGAGTGGGTGTGTGCACGTGTGGATGTTGTGCGTAAAGGTGCGCGCTCACCTGTGGGGCAGGAGGGAGAGTCAGGGTCGGGGAGTAGCCGTATTTTTTGTTGGCCGCATCGTTTTTCCACATCTTTTGTTACAGTTCAACTTCTGGTTTCATGTCATCATCCTCCCGTTGCTGCGCCCTGATAGCTCTGTCTGTTTGCTCCGCAATAAATGCACCAAACTTATCTTTGGATCAGAGCGTATTTTTGCACCTATTAAACAATCTGCGCGTCTCAAATCTACGACCCCGGGACCCGACCTCACACTCTCGGCGGCTACAAGGCTTGGAAAGGGGAAGCCGCATCACCGGCCATATGCTCCTTCTGGGTACTCCAGCATACAGCCCTTTTTTTGCTGTAACAGCAGCTTTGGGCTTCACGCACAAATCAAACTCATGCTGCCAGTTACCAAAACCTCCACTGAAAGAATAATACTGCAAAAAATTAAATTGTGGCAGATAGCACAAAAAAACAACAACAACAACAAAAAACGTAATACCACCACTGGGATTTACTACAGTGTCACCATAATCACTACAACCTTCATTTGTCTCCTATCGAATTTATTGGATATGGTGTTTGTCTTCACTGTTGCAGCATCTTGTAAATTGTAGACGGTCCCCTAACCCCGCAGCACAACACGGCTGCTCCGGCTGAAATCAGTATTGTTTCTGCTGCTTGATAGACAGATACTTTTAGTAAAAATGAGCTTGTAGCATATCGTCCAAAGCGATGGGATGGAGGCGCCCTTTGTATGTTACTGGCGTTTTGTTAAAGAGTTAGTGAGACTGAAAGTCCGTATCTGTCCATATGCTGCCAACTTTACTGGACTGGTCAGGATATGAGTGATGTAACTAATTCGTGCACATGATTTAATTATTTTGAGGGAATGAATTAGTAATTACTGCGCATGATTTATTAATTCGTGGGAACGAATTAGTAATTTGTGGCCACAATTTCAATTTTTTTTTTACCATGTCATGTCCGGGGCTCCGTATTAACCAGACAACAAATTACTGTTCACACAAAAACAGTCTAATACTCCTTTTTTAATTATTAAAAATCCACCTTTTTTAATTAAAATGTGTGTCTTGGATGCTATGCTGGTTCTAGGGGGCTACAGCACCACTAAACCACACCTGTAACACGGATTGTAAATAAGACCAAAAAGTAAGCAAAGAATTCAGAAGAAGAAGATTAAAATAACTTCAAAATACAAAGAACAAAGTGTCAGAGACATCTCAGAACTTTTCTTTTTCTGGCTATTTGAGAAAAGCAAGCAATAACATTGATAAAAGATAAATGAAAATTAAACAGTAAGAGAGAGAGAGGGAGGTGTAACAACCATCAGCCTGCCTCCATGATAAATATCTGCTCAGACGTCCTTCTTTGGACACCAGAGGGCAGTGTGATGATCTGAGAGAACCTGCAGGAGCTCCACCTTCATTCTGTCAAAGCATGACAGAACTTGCAAATTATCATCTAAACAAATTTCCAATGGCCTCTCCCAGAAGTCGAAAGCCTTGTACATCTCTTGCGGGTTCCTCTCCATCTCTTGTTTTTCTTTGCGCATTTTTCTCCTCTTTGTCCCACAGGATGCGTCTCTTCTTCTCCTCGATGGCCCTCTCAGCCTCCTGGAACATCTGGTTGGTGTAGTGGCTTCCTCCGTTCTTCTGCACCACGTTTCTGATCTTCTGCAGCAGCTCCTGGACCTGAGAGGGATCTTTGCTTTCATTGTTGAAGACGTGGTACTGGTAGTTACATCTGGCCACCAGTTCCTGCAGCTCAGGGGTTTCAGCCAGGAACTCCTCAATAGTAGAACCTTTCAGAAGGTCCCCTCCTGTAAAGAGAACCATACAGTACTTGTCTGCAGCCTGGCCAAAGGTTTCTTGGATCCTTTGCACCGTCTGCTGCTCCTCCTCGGTGAATCTGCCCAGCCTGATGACCACCAGGAAGATGTGTGGTCCAGGAGAAGCATAAGAGATGCACTGGCATAAGTCCTTGGTGGTTTTGTGCACGCCGAACCTGGTGTCACACAGGCCTGGAGTGTCAATGACAGCCACCTGCTGACCAAACACTGTAGCTTTGCTTTTGGAGCACTCCACCGTCATGGACTTGGCACTGCACTTGGACTCAAAGCACTGGCGGCCAAGAATAGTGTTTCCTGTGGCGCTCTTCCCTTTTCCGGTCTTTCCGACCATCACGATCCTCAGCTCACTATTGTTGGTGAAGTAAGAATCTGTGTGGAGAACAGAGAGAATGAAGGAGGAGTTACAAACTGCTCGACATCAAACACAGGTTTGAACACTTTCTGCTGGATGAGAAATAAAAAAAAAAAAAAAAAGCTACTCTAACAGAGCTAAGAGAGAGAGAGATTTTTAGAGTATTATTTTCTGAACTGGTTCCAGGCCAATGACGGCCCAAAGCAACAGTTTTGGTGACCTTCAATGAATTACAGTTTGTTAGTTCTAATCCAACACTTTAAAAAAAATGATCATTACTTTTACATAGAACCCATTACTCAAAAAAAAAAAAGATTCATTGGATGAACGCAATTAAAATATGTGCAGGATTTCCATCCAATAAAGATATGTAGCCCCAACTCAAATCAAGTACATCTATACATGACTCTATGTTTGAGACTGTCCAACTTGTTTTGTTCTTTTAGATCCAACCATAACTAAATCATTCTATGTAAACCAATTAGTTCTATGAGTTCTACTCATTTTTTTGTCAAATATGTTAAATAAATTGGCTGCCCACTTGCAAGTAGATTTATTTCATATTAATCATATTGTTTTTTCTTGTTTTGTTTTTTTTGTTGAACCTTAACATTGTGATTTTTTGGAAATACAATACTGCCATGGCCCTATGTAGACTGATGCTGTACAGGGAGCTTCAGGTTTCAAACTTCTCCAACTTTTCCTCTTGAACTTCTTCTGCATTACAGTTTAACATTTTCAGCTCAGCATTCACACTTGCAGTTTCTTCAGGAACTGCACTTTTTTTTCTAGTTGCTTTTACATTTGTTTTGACTGATTTTTTTTCTCTTCACTGTTCTGTGCCAATTGTCTCCCTCCTACAGATGTTGATTGATAGTCTGTCCTCAAGTGATGGCAGATGGTTCCCCCTGGTGGCGGTCCTTCCTCTTGCAGCAGTGTATCTGGTCTTATTCGGTGATTAGTAGGTGTGGATAAATCTGGGGACTGCCCTTCATTTTGTGCTGTCCATGCCACTTCAAGGTAACCTCAAGGCGACTAAGTGTCTGTGAGTGGCTGGTAGGCAGTATTAAAGGACATTTAAGATGACGCACGACTTGCTTTTTATCTCGTATTTCGTTTCCACACACACACACCAGTTTTACAATCACTACATTAGCTCCATGTGTGCTCAATAATTGATTTTTGATTGTTTATTTATCCGTATGTCTTTACCCTGTGAGCCACCACAGCCTCTGTGCTCCTCTGGCACTGGGCCATTTTTAATTCTGAAGTATAGAGCAAGCACACCCACAGCAAGGTGCCTTTGGAACTGTCTGCTGGAGGACCTCGGGGCCACAAAGGATGTTCAGGTTGATTTTCTCATCAGGTTTACCTGTTCTCAACCTTATGTTCATATTTATTTTTTTATTATTTGATCATTTGTCGTGTGTGTGGGTGAGTACGTATGTGTGTGTGTGTAAGAGAGAGAGAAACTGTGAGGCCACGTATCATTTTACCAAATAAAATACTAACAAGAGAAAAATAAAAAGATCAACCAGTGTAAAAGCAGAGGGCAGTTTGTCATCATTGCAGTGTTGCCTGTCATGATTCATCTCCATTTCACACTAAGTTATAACAGCATCAGGTTTTAAAGTTTTCAGGACTTACCTTCTGGTGTTGAGATGTTTTTGGAGTGTTTCTCCCATACACCCATCAAGTTCATTTTCTCCAAAACTGTTTTAGTGACTTCAAGACTGCGATTGCTGTAGGTCTGCTGCATCGTATCCACTGTGTTTTCTCTGTTCAGTTTCTCCAGTTTACTCTTTGGGATTGGTCTGAATCCATCAAGAACTCCATCTTGCCACAGATACCACTGGAACCTTCCAAAATCTCCATCTACCAAATCATCCAGAATTCGCAGGAGGACTTCTTGAGGTGAGCTCATCTTTGACCTTATGGAGAGTCTGACTGATCTCACTAAACTTTCAGTCTGTCTTCAGAGTCCCTGGAAAGACCACAGTGAAGTGCTGGATTCTGAAAAACACAAAACGAGAATATTCATGAGGTCTGTCGCAGTCAACAATGTCATTTTGTCTGGAACTACCACTGACTTTATCTTTTAGTCATATTGAGTTCAGACCAGGACAGAGACCAGGTGTCAGAAATAAAGGCCAGGGGTTTTGATTGTAAACTGTACTTGGAAATTAGAATGGAAGTACCACAGAATCCTTATTCAAAGGTATATTGAAGGCATCAGCTGTGCCAGCCAGCCACATTTATTATTGCTTACTGAGTCTGACATTGTGAAAATCTCTAGGAAAGTCTGTGATGGAAAGTTAGAGCGATGCTGAGTGCTGTGAGCAATGAGGTGAGCAGTATGAGCCCCGGCGTTCGATGGGCGTTTTCTCTGGAGGAGTGGGTGGGATGGAGGGAGGGGGACAGGAGGGTTTTAGGGGGTTTTGATACCCTGGAGCGGCTTGGATCTGGGCTCTGGGATGGCTGCCGGTTGTCTGGGCCCTGAGGGTCTCTCTGGCCTGCTTCTGGCCTTCTCAGAGGTCAGAGGTCATGATCAAGCTGATCTTTAATCACTCTTCACATTCTATATGTGGACCCGGTTCCCTTGTTCTCTTGTGGTGGGTTAGACTAATGGAGATCTGTAGTAGGCCTCTCCTGATGCTCTTGTATAATTTGATATCTGGATCGCCAGCTTCTCGTCCCAGTCCACCACCAGCTATAATCTCCAACTGAAGTCCGTAGGATGCGCTCTGTCATCTCTTAAAGCAGGTGCAGTAGCCGCTCATCTGGAGTGTCGATATTAATTTTTTTTTTTTCCTTTTTTTTTTGTCTGCATTCATCTCGAAGTCAAACAACACCTGCTGTCAACTTCTAAGATCACTTTGCAATTTTATTCTTTTTGCAATTTAGTGACCATCACCAGCCCTCATATCTATGATAGAGGGCAGTGTGACACCACGTGAGGGTTGTGAAACGTTGTGAGGGTGAGGGAAAAGGGTGAGGGGGGACTGACTAGATGGAGATGATAGAGCTGAGGGTACCGATGATAGAGGACACCAACCAGTGTCTGGGCGCTGAAGGGGAACAACCGGTGTGTTCAGGTAAGTTCTATACTGCACAGTGAGTCTAAGCAGAGGCTGGAATGATCATATAGACGTGCATGTGATGTTACCCAGTCGACACCAATCCACGCCACCGGAGCCCCCATAATGCCACGCCTCGCGACCCAGGGGGGAACCGGGAAAGGCCGCCACCCTGGAGGCCCGGAGGCGGCCCCCAGGGCGGCCCCCGAGGGAGGCAAGGAAACAGGGCGAGCCCGCCGCGCACCCCCCCCAGACCCCCCATCCGTCCCGCCCCCGGGGCGCCAGGGGCCAACCAGGACCCACTGGGGCAGCCGGGGGCACAGGCGACACCCAATGAGCAGCAGCGACACCAGCCCGGGGGAAACCCACCCTAATGCTGGACATGTCTCTGGGGCCCAGCGCCCCCAAGAGGGCCAGGAGGGAACGCCACCATGACCCAGTCGGGGTCTCTCCAGCGCCGGGGACCAGGGACACGCCCAGATAAAATCCTGCCCCCCCCCCCCGCCCCCCCCAAAACAAAAAAAAAAACAAAAAAAAAAAAAAAAAAAAAAAGAACAGAGGGTGCACCCCACACACTGTGGGGGCCCAGAAGACACAGCAGGCCTGCCGCCAGGACACCCAGGCCCCCCCCCCAGTCCCACCCCCGACAAGCACCCCCCACAGGGCCGACCTGCATCCGCACCACAGGTACCCGGGGCCAGCGGGCCGATCCCAACACCCCAGCCCCACCCGAAGCAAAGGGCCACCAGAGATCCCCCGTCCCCCGGAGTCCCATCCAGGCACCCCCCCCACGCCCAGGAACCCCCGCACCACCAAGGAGCAGCCCGTGAGCCAGAGTGAAGCCAGATTTGATCTAGTGGTCTGGCCAGGGAGGGGGGGCTGGTCCCCACGAGCCAAACCGTATTGGTTTGTTGTTCACCTTCCCTACCTATTAATATGTGACCCGGTTCTTAGCGAGCTACATTCTCCCTACCATGTGAGTTGTGATTAGAAAGTGCAATGTGGTGCATTAAAATTGGGCGGAGGAGTGGCGGGGGGCCCAGCCGAGGGCTCCAGGGCATTCTTGTCCTGAAACCTACCCAGCCAGGCAGAGCCCCCGTCCCCCCCAAACCCCCAACCCAGGTTATGGATGAGTGAATGTGGTGCATTAAAAAAAACAGGGGACCTTTCCCCACCTCCCCCCAGGTGTGATGCATTAAAATTGATGTGTAGCATGTAGTATGTGGATAAAGTGACTGTGTTTGTGATGTATGAGGTGAGGCCCGTGCGGGTCCAGCCCGCCTAACCAGGACCACCGGAGGGTGGGACGCGGCAACTATCCCCCAGCAATGCGTGAGCCCAAGTGCAGAGAGCAAGAGGTCCAGAAGAGACCCCCGGGAGACAGAACAACCCCCGGCAGGACCCACAGAGTGTCGATATTAATTAAAGACCGTCTTCACTTTGTACTCTCTTCCTTCTCCTACACTCTTGTTGTTGTTGTTCTTTGCTTGTCTGTTCACATGTTTGTTTCCTTCTCTCTCTGTCTCTCCTCGCATCTTTCTGTCCCCCTGTCGAGTCCAGCAATGTCATGTATCAGTGCTCAAAATAAATAAAATGAAGTAAGAATCCATGTAAACAAGAGGAGCTTTATACTTATCAGCTCCTCTTAAAGAGCAGATCTGTCTGGAACAGAACAGCAGCCAGAAGCTCCATTCTGCTGCCTCCATGCTGGACAGGACAGGTTAGAAAAAATATGAAATAACTAAATAAATAAATAAAAAGATGGGGGAAAAATGTGTAAGTAGGCCATATACACAACAGTCAGTCATCAGTGTTGATAAATACCTCTTGTTCTTAACCACCATAGTCGTGGACTTTTGAGACCATTTGCCTTCAGAAATGTGTTTCCAGTGTCAGTGGCCACTGTCAGGTTATGTGTGGATTGTGGAACCACAGCTCTGCCTCAACTTGAAAAAAAAATCAATCCTGAAGATACAAAGGACAACTCTATTCTTCTCTTCTTTGCTTCTCCAATAAGCAATTTCATTCAAATAAACACCCAATGAATATTTCATAATTCCAACAACTGTCTCCATAAAGCAGTTATGAAAGGTTTCAGCTTTGTTCACTTAATGATTCAAGTAACAATATTAAACTTCAGTTATCATATTTAATGTTTACGTTAACATGCTTTAACTTGCTGTTTTAAACTTCAAGTATTCACCTTTTAAAAGATGGCTATCAAGTGTACACAACAAAGGGCTGTGAAGTAAACACATCCAGCCATGTCTCCCCTCCTCTCAGGTTTATCAGGAGACGTGACCATGTCTTCCAGTGAGTATGGGTGACAGCCACCAGAGGTGCCACCAAACATTTGGTTTTGGTGCACGCATACGGCTGGACGGAAGCGCTGCTGCAACAGACAAGTCCTCCAGTGGAGGGGGGGGGGGGGGGGGGGGGGGGGGGGGGGTGTTGGTGTAGATCTGTTACCGTCTGGGAGAGACTCTGGCGCTGCTCTCTGTGTCATTACGCCTCCATGTCTGCCTCGGGAATTTCCACAGATATTTGTGACTATTGTACATCCACCTGAGGGCTGATGAAAAAAACGCTCGTGAGCTTATCCATCAAGTCACTCAGAGGCTTCAGTCTGTCTCCTCACGTCATCCTGGGTGACATGAACCACTGCACCCTGAGACCTACGCTGAGAGACTTCTACCAGTCCATCACACGCCCAGCAGACAGAACAAGACCACTGATCTCTGTATGGAAACATCAAAGGTGCCTATAAATCCATCCCTCTGCCTCCTCTCGGTTCCTCCGACCACAGCTGCATCCAGCTCCTCCCTGTCTACCGGACTGTGCAGAGCCTCAGAGTGAAGACCTGGGACCATGATGCCTGCCTCACTCTGCAGGGGGGCTGGATGCTACTGACTGGAACACATTCACTGAGTCCTCTGCCAACATAGATGAACTTACTGATGTGGTGAGCAGCTGGGTTACATACTGTGAAAACTGTGTTATCCCTGTTAAAACGGTAAAAATATATCCTAACAACAAGCCGTGGGTTTCTAAAACACTCAAAGATCCGTTACAACAAAAGAAAGCAGCCTTCAGGGAAGGGAATAGATCATCTCTGTATAACTTGCAGAAACAAAAATATAATATGAGATCAGAGCCTGTAAAAAACCTAACGAGAAAATTGAGAGTCAGCTTTTTAAGACAAATGACTTGGGTTCTGTTTGGGACAGTCTGAAAACGATCACTGGGGTGAAAGAAAGTAGCCGGAAACACATTCAACTCAACGGCTACAACTCAGACTGAGAACTCGCTCAGAGCCTTAGTGGCTTTTATGTAAGATTCGATGATTCTGATTTCCATAGAAAACACACTGAGCTGAAAAACCGCCTCTCATCTGCTCCTCCTTTAAACCCCTTCTTTGAAGGGGAAGATGTAATGAAGTGTTTCAAAAAATGTAAACCAAAGAAAAGCCCAGGCCCTGATCATAGAAGCAGCCGCCTGTTAAAACTTGCGCTGAACAGCTTGGCCCTATCTTCAACTATATCCTTAACATCTCTCTCTCTCTTCAGACTGTGCCATCTCTATGGAAACAGTCTATTGTAGTACCTGTTGCTAAAACAAGACATCCCAGCACACTGAATGATTTTCGGCCGGTGGCACTGACCTCCACAGTGATGAAACAGTTTGAGAAGTTAGTTAAAACGGAGATACGAGCAAAAACCGAGGCTCTACTAGACCCCCTCCAATTCGCTGGTAGGAACCACAGAGGTGTTCAAGATGCCACAGATACTTTACTCAACCTGGTATACAAGCGTCTCAAGGGCAGCAAGAATCATGTCAGGTTTTTTTTTTTAATTTCTCATCAGCTTTCAACAGGATCCAGCCTCACATCCTGGTAGAGAAACTCGTAGACCTGTTTGGTCTGGATGGAGTCTTGTGGGCTGGATTCTGGACTTCCTCACTAACAGATCACAACGAGTCAGAGTGAACGGAACACTGTCCAGCCTTCTACCATCCTCAACCGGTTCACCTCCAGGCTGGGTTCTGCCTGCACTTCTTTACATTCTGTATACTAATGACTGCTGTAGTCGTCACACAAACAGATTCATTATAAAGTACGCTCTGTTATAGTCAGCCTGCTCCATGATGAGGAGGTCGGCCACGGCCAGGTACTTGATGATTTTGTATCCTGGTGCGATGTATTATTCTTACAAATCAACGTTACTAAAACAAAGAAAGTCTGCATTGATTTTAGATGCTCGACCATCCATAGTCCAGTAATTGTACCATCCATAGTCCAGGACCATCCATAATCAGGGAGTGGAACTGGTGAGCAGCTACAGATATCTGGGCACTATAGTAGATAACTCGCTCAAATTCACTCTGAACTGTGATACGCTCTGTAAAAAGGGTCACCTCTTTCATCTGACGAAGCTCGCCAAATTCCAGGTAGACAGAAGCCTGATGAAAATGTTTGACTGTTCTTTTATCGAGCCTGTTTCCTCTTACATCCTGTGTTGGTACGGTAACCTTGCTGTCAAGAACAAAACGTTCTCTTATTAGTTTTTAAACGTCTTAATGGCCTTGCACTGTCTTACTTAGCTGATCTGTTTTTACCCTATCCACCCTCGGGGCCCTGAGGTCCTCTGGCAGCGCCTTATTGTGTGTTCCCAAAGCTAGAACCAAGACCAGAACCAAGACCCATGGTGAGGCGGCTTTCAGCCACTACGGCCCCCACCTGAGGAACAGCCTGCCGGAGAACCTCAGGACCAGAGAACCTCAGGACCAGAGAACCTCAGGACCAGAGAACCTCAGGACCAGAGAACCTCAGGACCAGAGAACCTCAGGACCAGAGAACCTCAGGACCGGAGAACCTCAGGACCCTTGAGAACCTCAGGACCACAGAACCTCAGGACCAGAGAACCTCAGGACCAGAGAACCTCAGGACCAGAGAACCTCAGGACCGGAGAACCTCAGGACCAGAGAACCTCAGGACCGGAGAACCTCAGGACCCTTGAGAACCTCAGGACCCTTGAGAACCTCAGGACCACAGAACCTCAGGACCAGAGAACCTCAGGACCGGAGAACTTCAGGACCGGAGAACCTCAGGACCAGAGAACCTCAGGACCAGAGAACCTCAGGACCAGAGAACCTCAGGACCGGAGAACCTCAGGACCAGAGAACCTCAGGACCAGAGAACCTCAGGACCGGAGAACCTCAGGACCAGAGAACCTCAGGAGCAGAGAACCTCAGGACCAGAGAACCTCAGGACCGGAGAACCTCAGGACCAGAGAACCTCAGGACCAGAGAACCTCAGGACCGGAGAACCTCAGGACCAGAGAACCTCAGGAGCAGAGAACCTCGGGACCGGAGAACCTCAGGACCAGAGAACCTCAGGAGCAGAGAACCTCAGGACCAGAGAACCTCAGGACCGGAGAACCTCAGGACCAGAGAACCTCAGGACCAGAGAACCTCAGGACCGGAGAACCTCAGGACCAGAGAACCTCAGGAGCAGAGAACCTCGGGACCGGAGAACCTCAGGACCAGAGAACCTCAGGAGCAGAGAACCTCAGGACCAGAGAACCTCGGGACCGGAGAACCTCAGGACCAGAGAACCTCAGGACCACAGAACCTCAGGACCAGAGAACCTCAGGACCACAGAACCTCAGGACCAGAGAACCTCAGGACCACAGAACCTCAGGACCAGAGAACCTCAGGACCACAGAACCTCAGGACCAGAGAACCTCAGGACCAGAGAACCTCAGGACCAGAGAACCTCAGGACCAGAGAACCTCAGGACCGGAGAACCTCAGGACCGGAGAACCTCAGGACCACAGAGACTGTTGATGTTTTTTAAGGGAGGTTGAAAACACACCTTTTTAACCTGACTTTTGATTGACCTTTCATAGTTCTGATCTCCATCATTTTAAATCTTTGGCATTTTTATTTTTAATCTACTTATCCTATTTATTTATTCTATTTTTATTATGTTCTTCTAACTTATTTTACTGTTTTACTTTATGATCTTATCTTACTTATTTTCTATTAGCTTTGTATCATGTCTTTATGTCTTTAGCTGCTGAACTCCAGTGTTTCCTCAGGGGGGTCCTTCACTCTGAGGGGGGTCCTTCACTCTGAGGGGGGTCCTTCACACTGAGGGGGGTCCTTCACTCTGAGGGGGGTCCTTCACACTGAGGGGGGTCCTTCACTCTGAGGGGGGTCCTTCACACTGAGGGGGGTCCTTCACACTGAGGGGGGTCCTTCACTCTGAGGGGGGTCCTTCACACTGAGGGGGGTCCTTCACACTGAGGGGGGTCCTTCACTCTGAGGGGGGTCCTTCACACTGAGGGGGGTCCTTCACACTGAGGGGGGTCCTTCACTCTGAGGGGGTCCTTCACACTGAGGGGGGTCCTTCACACTGAGGGGGGGGCCTTCACACTGAGGGGGGGGCCTTCACACTGAGGGGGGTCCTTCACACTGAGGGGGTCCTTCACACTGAGGGGGGTCCTTCACACTGAGGGGGGTCCTCCACACCGGGAGTTGGTCCTGGTCCTCTGCTGGGGTCACTGCACTCCAGTCCTCTGGTCCCGGCTGGCCTGGGGGGCTCCACACCTCGGTGTGCGGGTTCCCTTGGTCTGGCGGGGTCGGGGGTCGAGCGCTGGGGCCCCAGTATTATTGACCTTTGCCTTCTCCTGATGTGGACGGCCCCACTGGTAGTGTTTTCCCATGATGCTTAGTGCCATGCCATGTCTCCTCTGCTTTGCTGTAAGCAAAAATTGGGAGTGTGTCTGGGGGTCCGTCTGAGCTTCCTCCTGTCCTCCACATCACATGACACCCACTATAACCCTGTTTGGGCTGTGTGTGTGTGTTTGTGTGTGTGTGTGTGTGTGTGTGTGTGTGTGTGTGTGTGTGTGTGTGTGTGTGTGTGTGTGTGTGAGTGTGTGGTGAATGGTGTATACTTATTGATGGTGCGATTGTATTCTTTTGTTTTTATGACTGTTTTTTACTGTTCAGCACTTTGTGTTGTTTTTGTTAATATGAAATAATGCTATACAAATAAAGTTTGATTTGATTTGATTTGAAAAACTTCCTAGGGAGAATTGTGTGCATTGCTTCTAAAGTAGCTTCAGCAGCCTGGAGGACATTGAGAACACTCGGCTGCTTGGGAAAGCCAAATCCATTCACAGAGATGAAACTAACCCTCTGCACCAGGGGTACAAGCTCCTTCTCTCTGGCCTCCGCCTCACTGTTCCTCTAGCCACGAAAAACAGATCTAAAATTTCTCTTGTGCCTCTCTCCATCCACACTTTAGACGCTGAGGAGAAGAGGAGGTAATAGCACCTCATGTCATTTCTCCTTACTCGTTGGCGATGTTAACCATGCTTTTACTGTGCACCGACTGTATACTTGCTGACCAGTAGTCTGTTCCTTCTCTTTTACTTGTTTGTACTGTTAACCATGCACTTGGTCAGAGTTGGGTATGTAACGACATACGTAAGCGTTACAAGTAGTTAAATTACTTTTGATGGGAACCAGTAGTGTAACAGCACTACTCCTTCTCGATTGGTAGTTAAACTTGCGTTACAAATTAAACGCTACGATCGTTACTTTTACAATGACTGCAAATAGAGCAACCAAAATCTTACTATTTTAAGCGGAGGTTTTTTTATGGCCACACAGTGGTTAGCGCTCGTGCCTCACAGCAAGAAGGTCCTGGCCGGCCCCTGGGCCCGGAGGGTGTGAGAAACTTTGCGCTCGCCGGTGGGCCCACCGCTGGGGGTGGCCGCCGCACCGGGGGGCCCGGGGGGCCCGGGGGTACGCTGCCAGACCTCCGGAACCGACTCAGTGCGACGCCCGGGGCGGACCCGCTCTGTGGGACCGCTGGGTGAGACCGCACGTCTCGGTCCTGCTGCCGAGTGGGTCGGCGGGGAGCCAGTCGGAGCGGCGGGGGCGGCCGGCGGTGTGATCCGCGGTCGCCCGCCCCCAAAGCCCGACCGGGCCTGGAGGCCGGGCCGCTGGGTCGGTGGACCCGACTGCCACGGCCACGCAGCTGTTAGCATCGTAGTTAGCTTAGCTCGAAGCTAAGCTGGAAGTCAGTCAGAGCCGGACTACGCAAGTGGACAAAATCCTCCTTCCAGTGGTCCAGGGGAGGCATATCAGCACGTGAACTAAATCCAAATGGTTATAAAACATTTTAAAAGACCTGTTTTCTTTTAAATCAGTTAAAATAACGTTTTGATACACAGATCTGCGCGTGCGCAGTGCTCCGCGGAAGGACATACCGGAGCACAGCTCCGCGGAGCACTAAGCAGTAACGAGTAGTGTAACTTCGTTACTATTTCCATGGAGTAATCAAGTAGTGTAAGGCACTACTTTTTTCAAAAGTAACGAGTAACGGGTAACTCTTTACTTTTTTGAGTAACGGACCCCAACTCTGCTCTTGCTCATGCAGCTACTGTATATTGGCTGACCAGCAGTCTGTCATTTGAAGGTTCAAGGTGTGTCAGAGCTGAACTACATTAAACATTAACAAGAAGCCTGAGGCCTCCTTCACAAGGGTTTGAGTGTGAGTGTGTGCGCATGTCAGTAAAGATAAAGATTCATCATGATCATAAATTCCTGTTAATATTTAATGTTGTTTAACTCTGACACTCCTTCTGAACCAGACCAGCCTCAGCCTGACAAACACACACACACACACTGTAAAATGAATAATGTCCTCATCAGGACCTCCACAGTGACAGTACAGAGAAACACACACATCTGAAGGCTGTTCCTGATGTGTGTCTCCACTAGAACAACAGGTGTCCATAATGTAGGCTGGACAGACACACAGACACACAGCCAGCAGCCACACAGTCAGATCCAGTCCAACACAGCGTTGTGAAAGCTTTGTTGTAGCTGACAGAGATTCTCACCTCATCAACTCTCTTCACATCTTCTTCAGACTCTTTTGGAGAGAAGAAGCTGCTCTCCGTCCCTCCTCAGTCCTTCTGTCTGTCTCTGCTTGATGTGAGGACGCCGTCTCACTGTCTCAACCCACACTCAGAGCTGAAACGTCACACTATTTCCTGTTTCCTGCCAAAACCCGCCCCCCTCCATAAGAAGCAGCCCAGATCTCAGCCTCTGCAGGGATTTAAGTTAAAACTGTAAAACCATGATGTAAATCCTGAAGAACACAATATAAACACACAACTGCTCTGAATAAACAAAGGAAAGAGGCAACAACAACTGGTTCAACACAAACAGACAACTGTGTGTGAAGAGAGGAGGGAGGAGAGACCAGACAGGAAACAGGAAGTGAGCTCAGTGTGTTTCTCAACAGAAGTCGACGTGACTTCAACCTGGTCTCACTTCTGCTTCTCACCACAAACCACAGCAGACGAACAGACACAGAGTCACACAACACTTCAACTCTCTCAGCTGAAGCTGGACTCTGTGTTCCAGTCCCTGTTATGACTCCACTGATCACTGGATCTGCTGCAGGAGGGGCTGACCTGAGGTCAGTACCTCAGTGGTGCTGTAGCCCCAGGTGGTCCTGGTGAGCCTGGGACCACTGAAGACCAGGTGAGGCTGAATCAGTCATTTCTCAGTTCATAGTGGAGGAACGAGGCACACTCTGGAGCACAGCAGCTAACAACTCCTTTCCCTGTCATGAAGGCAAAGACTCAGATATGGAGCAGAACACCAGCAGAGCCTCTGAGAGAGTTCATTAAACCTCCAGGCTGTCAAACAATCCAACAGGCTGCAGCTGAGACGGAGTCGAAGGTCCAGGCAGAACCAGAGAACTGGAGGAAAGCAACACGTTTATCTGGGACGTGTCTGAGAGAAGGGATGGAGTGATGTTTACTCTCAATGCGTGTGTGTGTGTGTGTGTGTGTGTGTGTGTGTGTGTGTGTGTGTGTGTGTGTGTGTGTGTGTGTGTGTGTGTGTGTGTGTGTGTGTGTGAGGGAGAGAGATGGTTTGAGAGGTGAGATGGAGGACTGGGGGAAGGAACTCCAGATCAAAACGGCGGCCAGGCAAAGACTACAGTTAAAATGGCGGATCAGAGAGATGTGCTCGGCACATGTGCTCGGTAACACAGGAGGGCTTGAGAGGGGGAGAGGCCTGCTTCCTCTCTCACTATTTCCTGTCTGCTGTTCAAACTCAATGTAAAACCGCCCAGCTCCATAGAAACATCTCAGCCTCTGAGAAAGTTATTTTAAAATCATTAAACTGTTGTGTGAGGACTGAAGAACACGACATGAACACACACCTGCACCGAACACAGGAAACAGTATGTCTGTCTTTTCCTTGCTCTCTCTCTCTCTCTCTCTCTCTCTCTCTCTCTCTCTCTCTCTCTCATCCACCGTTTCCTGCTGTTCATCTTGAATTGCTGTTTTTCTGTCAAAGTGTTTGCCGAAAACCGTGTTGAATTTAGTTGATATAAATAAAGTTCAATTAGGACTCATGGGTCCTGCTATTGTGTGTGTGTGTGTGTGTGTGCCACACAGTCAGATCCAGTCCAACACAGCGTTGTGAAAGCTTTGTTGTAGCTGACAGAGATTCTCACCTGATCAACTCTCTTCACATCTTCTTCAGACTCTTCTGGAGAGAAGAAGCTGCTTCAGTCCGTCTCCGTCTTCACTCTGTCTCTGTTCTTCACATTCTGCTCTGACAAACACGCAGCGGAAAGTTTTTCTGGTCTTTCAGGGAAATCAAGTGTTCTGCAGAGGGTGGAGGGAGACAGGAAACAGGAAGGGGGTGTTTCCTGTTATGGGCTGTTTCCACCTCCCCTGCTCTGCTCTGCTCTACTCAGCTCGGCTGTGCTCGTCTTCTGGGCGTTTCTTCAGTCCTCTTTACCACCACCCGGGTAGGTTTTTCAGCCTACTCGGCCGGAGGGACCACAGGCATCATGTACTCCACCCTCGTTGCACATGGAGAGACGTGCCTGCATGCCTCCATCTTGGAGAGAGGCTCAGAGACGCAGCAGTGCATGAAAGTGAGGGATCAGATCAGATCTCCTCCTTCAGCCTGAAGTAGAATTATTTGCTGGATTTTCCACAGAATTCTAAACGATATGATCTGTAAAAAAAACATCACGTGTGTGGCTCTGACACAGGATGCTGGATGTTTTAAAAACAATATAACTGGAAAAGACGCTGGATTTTTGTCCCTCTTCTGGATGTTGTAATTAAGGCAGATACTGTAGAATCACTTTCCACTGGTAAAGAGTTTATAAAGAATAAGTTGGAGAGAGCTGCTTGTTAAATAGTGAAATAAACCCAGACGGACTGTTACGGCCTGACTCAAGACCACAACAAATAAAGAGGGGACAGGACAACGGCATAAGGTTTTAAATACTTTATTTAAACATTAATTAGGTTTCTACTCTTTAAATATTCTAAAAGCTGCAAATACAAAAGGTATCAGTGTGTTGTCAGTATAGATGAGAGCAGAACTCAGTAAGCTGTGGTGCATGTTGTTTGTAATCAGTAGATGGAATCACCAGCAGGTGAGTGTGTGTGGTGTTGTAAGGGTGCGGACGTGCGTGCGGGAGATCAGTGTAAGTGGAGTAAGCTGAGGTGCATGTTGTGTGTGAGTGCATCAGTAAGTTAACCTGTAAAAGAGCAGCGGCGTGGCAGACTCAAAGCATGGCAGCGTCGGTGGAGGATGGCAACCCGGAGAGAGAGCGGGGCAGAGAATGAGCACAAGGAGCGGCAGCAGGGAGCGCCGAGGAAGGCGGAAGCCTGGCTTTTAACAGGGGCGGCCGGAAGTGGCGCAGCCCCAGGACGCACCACAGCGCCCTCCGACAGGAGACCTCCACACGAGCCAAACCTAATGCCTACCACAGACCACCCGCAGGGGGGCTGTCACACCCCCGCCCATAAAGAGCAGGGTCCCAACAGGATCCCTGTGAAGACCACCGATGGTCAATAACAGAAATAACAGGATGCTTAACAGGCTACAAAACAAACAAATCAACAATAGAACAAGGCGACAACAAAAGGTAAGTAGTTCTGCTGTCCTCCACACTCTCTCGACCCCGACAGGCCTCCCACCCGGCAACTGGTGCACTCAGAAGGAATTTAAGGGAAAAAAGTCTGTGGGAAAGAAAAAGGTGAGACAACACAGAGACACTCACAACACCGGAGCGCGACCCGGCACATCTGCAAAAAGACAGGAAAATGTGTGGCTCAAATCAGCCAACTGCTTTGCACTGTTCTCAGGCAAATAAGAGAACAACGTATCTGAATTGCGTAATGTTTCAGAATTTTTCAGACGCCCATGCGTCAAAGCGCTATCCATGTCCGTGGTACTGACCTCCAGAGAGCCAACTGCACACGCAGCGTTAGCAGTAAGTCCTGACTCTGCAGTTTCAGTCTTGCGCTCAAAATACGGTTTCAGCAAGTTAACATGACAGAGTTGTTTTTTCTTCCTACGTTCCGGCACCGAGATTAAGTAATTATGATCTGAAAGATGCTCCAGAACAACGTAGGGACCTGCAAATTTTGCCTGGAAAGGGGAAGTGACAACTGGACACAAAGCCAACACTTGATCACCCGGTAAAAATGAACACACCTCTGCACGTCGATCAAACAGTGCTTTCATCTTTCCCTGTACCACCGCAAGTCTGTCCTTGACCAGATCTCTGGCCATATAAAGACGCCGTCTAAACCCATTGACATAGTCTTCCACAGGATCCCAAAAGCCATCTGCCACTACAGCCTTCACTGTGTGCCCGAAAACCAGCTCATTTGTGCTAAACCCAGTGCTCTCCTGAGTGACCTCCCTGGCAGCCAGCATTAGCCACGACAGACCTTCCTCCCAGTCTGAACCCAGCTGTAGCACTTATGTTACACGGTAAAGGCTAATCAACCCCAGGACTGGATGAAGATAATTCCAATGATAACTACAGGCCAGCTGATCAGAAGATTCTGAGTTCGCTCATGGAGAGAGAAGAGGCAGAGACTTGGAGTTAAGGTTGCAAATAAAAAGGTACCATATATTGAGCTCTTCGAAACAAAAGGAAAACAAACAGGACAAACAAAACATAACAGATTTGCAAAACTTTAACCTGCGCGAATGGCCATTTGAGATACTCTCAACAAGTTACAATTGTGATGAATATTCGAAGGTGACAGGTATTAGAAGTGCAACACAAAGAAACGATGATGATAACAGCAAATTATTTTTCACAGTGGTAAGAGGTGGAGTCCAGCTTCACACCCCTTGGACAGAAGCAATCAACCCAATTGTCCATTCATCCCACCCAAAGTTCACATGACCCACGTCTGGGTCTTAACAGCTGGTGACTCTGCGGAAGAGTCCGAGCATGTGTGGGTTGTGTGGGTGTAGGTCAAGTCGTGTGGGGTGAGAGGTTGCTGGCTTCAGGAGCCCCTACCAGCCCGGCAGAGGTAGCACTCGGTCTCCGGCTGGAAGACCGGAGCTCCGGTTAGGCTCTCGGCCTGGTCTCTAGCTCGCCATCATTCTTTGCAGGACCGCAGGAAAAAAAACCTGGCCTGTACAAAGCACCAAATAAACAAATATCAAATATATGTACACATAAAATATAAATCCTCGTACTAATAAATTGGACTGAATTGTGCGCACTGACCAATTTATAGCACTACCTGCATAGTAGGTTACATGCAGTGAAAACCAATCGAAAGCGAGATTCAAAGTGTCTTAAATAGTAATAAAATACAATCTTTCAGTGTCAAAATTCAATAAATAGTCATATCATTAAGTAAAGTGCCTCATGAGAACTGTGGAAATTAATTAATTAGTCCACTGTTGACAGATAAAGTGCTCATTCAGTGCATCAGTGAAGTTTATAAGCCACAAACTTACAGGATCACATTCAAAAATAAAGGCACTTAAAATACATCATCACACTTTTCTGACACCAACGCTGGAGTATTTGGCTTATCATCACAGTTCATGTTAAGTTGATATTTTTGAAAACAAGGCACAACTTTGAATAACCCATGCATGCTAACACCTCCCTCTAGAATGAATGGAGACGCTAGGCTAACAAACGAACTGAGCACTCACCGATTCCACGGTCTGGATTACACGTGTGTGCTCTAATCGCACGATTTCGGATGCGGTAGCCGACGACTCCTGAGCACAGCCTTCTCTTGGCATCCCCACTGCTCTCCGTGTCTCACTACTCCCCGGCATGACCCTGCTAATAATAGCCGGCGCCAAGTCACGTGACTGTGTGACATCGTCATAAATGAAGCGATCTGATTGGCTAATCGCCAAGCCAACGGGAACATGTCAAATGCCGCGGGATTTGAGAGAGAGTGAGTGCAGCAGATCTGTAAATGAATGGATGGAGACAAGAGAGCAACATAATGACAGGCTGTCAGGATTTGACACCTGGGTTACACAGCTCAGGACAGTAAGCGCACAGGAGAGACTTCAGAGACTGGTGGAACCTCTCCAGAGCACCTTGGCTCTCCGGATGCCACTCTGTCGACTTACTGTGCCGCACACGGAGCTGTTTTAGCACCTGGGCAAAAAGATGAGAGGTGACGTTGGAACCACGGTCAGTCTGGATACAGGTCGGGATTCCGAAGACAGAAATGAACTGAGTAAGTACACGCACCACTGCTTTAGCGGTTATGGTGCGTAGTGGATAAGCAGCGGGACAACGCGTCAGCTGGCACATCACTGTAAGCAAATACTGTGACCCTGACTTAGCCTTAGGTAACGGACCCACACAATCAATGATCAAGCGCTGGAACGGCTCGGATGCAACCGCAATAGGACTCAGCAGATACGGCTTTAAAGTCTGGTTGGGCTTAGCGGTTAACTGGCAGACATGGCATGTCTTGACATTAGCAGAAACATCTTTCTTAAGACGCGGCCAAAAGAACTGCCTCAGGACTCTGTCGTACATTTTCCCAACACCAGAGTGTCCTGATTGGTCATGTGCAATTTTCAGCACATCTGAATATAGTTTAGTGGGCACAACGATCTGGAACACGGTATCCCCAACTAAACCAGCATGCGATAACCACTTACGCACCAAGAGTGAATCCTGGATAAAGTAACCACACGCACTGTCTGCCAGGTCGCTCACGGAGCGCACCTGCTGAAAGAGGCCCTTCAAAGACACGTCAGACTGCTGCTCTGCCACCAGCTCACTGCGAGACATGGATAAAGGAAAGTCAGACATAAGTATTTTAACACTTTTTACATCCTTCTCCATTTTAACGGTTTCAGCACGCGCCATGGCCCGTGTCACTGCGCATGCTGTGAAAACATTCGGGAACTCCTCACCACTTTCGTCTCGAGGGATTATTAATGGCGACTGTTCCGCCTCCAGTGGCACGGCTGACATGGGAGCATCAGACCACAGCTGTGACCCTGCCAGTCCGTTACCCAAGATCACAGAAACTCCTTCAATGGGCAGCGCTGGTCGTACAGCCAAAACCGCCTCGCCGTTAAACAGCTCGCACTCAAGAGACATTTTATGCAGAGGGACAAATAGAACATTCAAACCCATTCCACGAACTGGAACACATGTGCCCGCTTCCGACTCCTCAGAAAACGGCAAAATGTCAGCGTGGATGAAAGAGTCAAATGCCCCTGTATCTCTGAGTATTTTAACACGCACCTTCTTGTCACAACCAGGCAGTGACACAAAACCTTCACGAATGAAGGGGAGGTACGAGTCGAGCGCTCCAGATCCCTCATGTTGAGCTTTTTGTTTAACAGCATGACGCACAGGCGCGGCCAAACCAGCCCCTTTTGGGTTTGAGTGAAAAGCCCTGGATTTGTTTTTTAACAAAGGACAGTCTGACTTGAAATGTCCATGCCTCTGACAGTAGTGACAAACGCGATTCCCTTCACGCATTGGAGGCCCTTTGAACTCAGAGTGTTTAGCCCCACTAGGCCGTACGCTCTCCACTCGAGGTTCAGGTCTGCTTAAGCCAAAGCTATGACTAGGCCCAACATTGTGCAAAAACTCTTCATGAGTGAGCACATATTCATCCGCCAATGTGGCAGCATCCGACATATTCAAAGCCTTTTGCTCATTGATATATGTGGCAATTTTGTCCGGTAAACAGTTCTTGAACTCCTCCATCAGAATCAACTCTTGAAGCTGTTCGAAGTTTTTTACATTTTGTGAGGCACACCATCTGTAAAACAGTGCGACTTTCTCACGACCAAACTCAACATAATTCTGTCTGACTTTTTAAAGTTACGAAATTTCTGGCGATACGCCTCCGGCACCAGTTCATACGCTCTTTCTACAGCATTCTTAACTTTGTCATATATTAAGCTGTCTTCTGGAGACAACGCTGCGTCAGCCTCCTGAGCCTTGCCTGTAAAGACACACTGCAAAAGTAAAGTCCACACATTCTCAGGCCATGCTAAAGTTTTAGCCACCCGCTCGAATAAAACAAAAAATTTATCAACATCCTTCTCATTAAAAGGTGGAATGACATCAAACACATCACATCAAACTCCGCCTCAGCCACTCGGTTCCTGTGAATTGAAACTCTCTCGGAGCTGCGTCTGTCCTCTGCTTCAATTTCCAATTTACGAAGCTCAAATTGCTGCTGAGTTTCTTCCTCCCTCTGCTGAATTTCTTTCTCTCGAAGCTCCAAGCGACGTATTTCCAGTTGCAATTCTAATTTACGCAACTCTGAATCAGAAGCCCCAGCCTTAACCGGAGAAATATCTTCATCAAAAGGAGGAAGAATATTTTCTTTCGCCAAAGCCAGATGAACTTGCTTCCTAGTTTCAGCTTTCCGATCCTGCCTTTTAACCGGAATTTCAAATTTAGTTGCAACCTCAACCAAATCATTTTGGCTTAGCTCTCCAAGTTTTCCCACTGATGGGTCAGCCACAAATTCCTCCACCAAGTCCATGGAGCCATGCAAAAAAACACACCGCACGCGCACCCTTACGCCGGGAACGCACTGGACGCGGAAGCGTAGCGGAGGCGCCGCGCGCGTCTCTGCGCCGGCGCTTGGCTGTTCGCACTGGAGGCGCCTGCGCTCTCTGCGCTGGTCACACATCGGCTGCACTCGGCTCGCTCCGTCAGCTCTCGGTTTTCACGTTTGTTCCCTGTTCCCTCTGTCTCGCTCTGCCAGTATGGATGTGTGTGTTTTGGTGACCTGTGGAGAGACTTTTTCTCCTCCTGTCTTTTTTTCTGCATCAAGTGAATGTCTGTCGCTGTGTGTGTGTGTGTGTGTGTGTGTGTGTGTGTGTGTTTGGGTGCGTACATGCGTATGTCTGTTTGTGTGTCCATCTGTCTTGTGATTAGACCCAAGTGACAAATTATAGACGGACGAGCAACACCGCCCGTAACTAATCGTCATTTAATTTGTTATATTTTGAAAATTGACCGGATTCTCTTGCCTTTTCTGTTTCCGACTTCCTGTCTGGTCCGATCTGCTTGATCCAGCTTGACATATGGCGCTCCCGGCGCTCGCGGCTCGCGTGAAAAATAGAACGAAGCGGAGCGGGCGGCGCGCGCGGCGCTCCACTGCGCGTTCGGTGCGGCCGGTTAGATAGGTTAACATGGGAGGCGATCAGAAGCGCCGTGCGCGGCGCTACCGCGTCCAGTGCGTTCGGGCCGTTACATGCCACGTTTTACCAGAAAGCCACAAAAAATGCACGAAAGGCAACAACAAGGAAATACATTGTAAAGTGAAGTGCTAGCAAAATATGCGGGTGCACAGTACATGGGTCAAACGACCGAGCCTCCGCTAGTCTTACACCTACCTACCCGAATCTCACCTAAATTAGGACCCCCTAACTCTTCACGTGGGTCGGGCAGTAAGTAAGTAAGTAAGTAAGTAAAAGTTTATTTATATAGCACATTTACAAGCGGCTTAGCCGTGCCAAAGTGCTTCACACAAGTGCAGAGAATAGAAACAAACAAAAAACGGTGAAAAGACAAAACAGCACAAACAATTAAAACACATCTCAAACTCGAGCGCCAAGGAAAGACCTAGCTGAAGGCCGAGGCAAAGAGGTGGGTCTTCAGCAGTGATTTAAAAATTCCCACAGACTCGGCCGCACGGATGTGGGGGGGAAGGGAGTTCCAAAGCCTCGGGGCAGTAACAGAAAAGGCTCTGTCCCCCCTGGTTTTTAGCCTGGTCCTGGGAATGAAGAGGAGGCGTTGGTCAGCCGACCGTAACGCTCTGGAAGAGTTGAGGGGGCGGAGAAGATCGGTCAGGTAGGGAGGGGCGAGGAGATGAAGAGATTTAAAAACTGTTAAAAGAATTTTGAAATCAATGCGGTGGCGGACGGGGAGCCAGTGAAGGGAAGCGAGAACCGGAGTGATGTGAGCGTGTTTTTTGGTGGAGGTGAGGAGTCGGGCGGCAGAGTTCTGGACGAGCTGCAGGCGGTGGAGTTGGGCTTTATCAATACCGGTGTAGAGACTATTGCAATAATCCAGGTGTGAGGTGACAAAGGCGTGAATGGCCTGCTCTAGCCCCGCCTGGGGAAGGTAAGTTTTAATTTTGGCCAAAGTCCTCAGGTTGAGAAAACTTCTTCTGATGACTGCGCTGATCTGCTGCTCGAACTTGAAGGAACTGTCGAAGACCACACCAAGATTCCTAACAGCTGGCTTGGACTTCAAGGCAAGAGTACCCAGGGCGTTGGAGAGAAATGCTGGGGCGGCTTTGCCAAATACAATAACCTCAGTCTTATCCTCATTGAGGTTGAGGAAATTTGCTGTCATCCATGCCTTAATGTCAGACATGCAGTCAAACAGAGGCTGGAGAGCAGCAGGCTCGTCGGCCTTGAAGGGGAGGTACAACTGAACGTCGTCCGCGTAGCAGTGGAAGGAGATATTATATTTATTTATAATATCTCCTAAGGGCAATATGTATAGGATGAACAGAATGGGGCCTAATATGGAGCCTTGAGGCACACCGCAAGAGAGGGGGGCTGCAGAGGAGGTGAAGTCTCCCAGCTGAACAGAGAAGCTCCTGTCAGTCAGGTAGGAACGGAAAAATTCCAGAACTGTACCTCTGATGCCCAGGTGTTCGAGGCGAGACAGTAGGACCCTGTGGTCCACTGAATCGAAGGCGGAGGTGAGATCGAGAAGCACCAGGACCACAGGGCTACCTGAGTCCGTAGCTAAGAGCAGGTCGTTAAGGACTCTCAGGAGGGCAGTCTCTGTGCTGTGGCCAGATCTGAAACCGGACTGGAATTTTTCAAAGCTGTTATTATCTGTTAAAAATGGTTGGGCAGTGGGATGGATTAAGCACAGAGCTCAGCGAGACCAAGATCTCCTGAAAGTGCCCCCGAGATCGTTGTTACAATGACTGAACGCTAGCCGCCAACCACCACGACACTACACCACCCCCCAGGAGTCTGGATGAGACACCGGTCCTCTAAGCCTACCAGGAGACAAGGTCGTACAGCAACACCCAAAAACTTCAAGCACACCACACACACAAAAAAAACACTTCACTCACCTGTATTCCTTGGAAAAACGTGCCAAAAACCGCCTAATTAAACGAAAAGAGGAAGAAACGCCGTGTCCTCCCCGCCACTGAACTGCACGAGCAGGCTGCTGACGTCACAGTCCATTCACAAAAGTAGGTCAATTAATCCAGCGTGCGAAGCAGACGTGGAGACGGCACGCGGGAGAAAGAGAGAAAAAAAAACTACTGATAATTACGTCCAGGAGAACCAATCAAAACTAAATTGAAAACAATTATTAGGACGAGCCCCCACTTTGTTACGGCCCGGCTCAAGACCGCAACAAAACAAGGAGGGGACGGGACAACGGCAGAAGTTTAAATAGTTTATTTAATCAATAATTTGGTTTCTTCTCTTTAATAAATCTAAAAGCCGCAAATACAAAAGGTATCAGTGTTTCTTCAGTATAGATGAGAGCAAAGCGCAGTAAGCTGTAGTGCATGTTGGCTGCAATCAGTAAATGGAATCACCAGCAGGTGAGTGTGTGAGGTGTTGTAAAGGTGCAGGTGCGCGTGCGGGAGATCAGTGTAAGTGTGCATGTAAGCATATCAGTAGATAAACCTGAAAAAGGCGGCGTGGCAATCATAAAGCATGGCAGCGTCGGTGGAGGTTGGCAGCTCAGGGAGAGAGCGAGCTCCAGCAGCAAGCTGGAGAGGCGAGCTCGAGAGGAAGGCGGAAGCCCGGCTTTTAACAGGGGCGGCCGGAAGTGGCGCAGCCCCAGGACGCACTCAGCTCCTCCCACTCATGAGCCACCACAGACCACCAGCAGGGGGGCTGTCACACCCCCCCCAAGAAGACCGCACTCTCCGAGTGCCTGCCAGCACCAGACAGGATTTGTGACGGTGGAGGGAGAGGTCGCGGAGGTACGTATTTCCTCAGCTTCAACCTGACACCAGAAACACTATTCTGACTGTCCTCCTCTTCTTCCTCAGATCCGGTGGCCCTACCTGACCAGGGGAAGAGGGAGAGGAGCGGCCCCCCTCCACAGGATCACCCTGAAGAAGGTTAGTCTCTCACACACACACACACACACACACACAGGGATGACACAGACAGACAGAGACAACCTGACCCTGACACTGAGGGACACTGATCTCTTCTGTGTCCATGTCTCATATTTGTCCATCCACAGGACGGAATGAGCACTCCAGTGGTCCTGTGGAGGGAGGCCGCCCTCCACCCTCTGCAGCTGGGGGCCACTGTCACCATCAGCCACCTGAAGATGGTGGACAGCAGCTACGGCCCCCAGCTGCAGTCCTCAGCTCACACCAGCTTCCAGGTACGTCTGTCCTCAGTCTTTCTGACTGTGTCTGCTTCTCCTTTCTGACTTGAGGCTGACTTCTGCTCTTTGTCTCACAGGAACTGGAGGACGAGACGGTGGCCATCACGGTGGTGGGGGCCGTGCCTCGTGAAGAGGAGGAGGGTGTGGTCGAGCTCCTCACTGACGACGGAGAGGTGAAATGGCTCAGTGAGGAGCTCTGGGGGCCACACCAGGCCTCCATGATGGAAGGACCCCTGCTGCTCAATGTCTCCACGCAGGGCAAAAGAGTCACGGCCATAAATTCATGTATATAGTTCATTTAAATCAATTCATGTATATAGTTCATTTAAATCAATTCATGTATATAGTTCATTTAAATCAATTCATGTATATAGTTCATTTAAATCAATTCATGTATATAGTTCATTTAAATCAATTCATGTATATAGTTCATTTAAATCAATTCATGTATATAGTTCATTTAAATCAATTCATGTATATAGTTCATTTAAATAAATTCATGTATATAGTTCATTTAAATCAATTCATGTATATAGTTCATTTAAATAAATTCATGTATATAGTTCATTTAAATCAATTCATGTATATAGTTCATTTAAATAAATTCATGTATATAGTTCACTTGGGTGTTCTTTTTTCTCCTCTTTTTATCCCTAGCAAAACTTTTAGTTTGAGTATCATCTCTTTCTCTGCCCCCTCTCTCTCTCTCTCTCTCTCTCTCTCTGCCTCTCTCTCTCTCTCTCTTTCTCTGCCCCCCTCCCTCTCTGTTCATTGTGAAAACGGTGGTCAAATATAACACTACATTAGAGAAGGAGATGACTTAATCACTGGTGAGATTATCTGTTCATGCAGCAAGTATAGAATAAAGATTTTAAACCTAGAAACACTGCGTCCAGGTAAGGATAAACAACACGAGTCATGGTTTTTAGAGAGAAAAATGCTTTAAATCAGACTTTATACTGCCCAATAATAAGAGAGAAACACTAAATATAAGCAAATTGTTCTCATTTTAATAAAAGTAGTGTATTTTTTTCTGGCAAATCCAGGTTTACAATCAAGAAATCCATCAGTAAGTTCAGTCAGATCTACTACTATTAGCACAGTTCAGTTCCACTGAGTCTTGATATGACTTGATTATCTTGAAATGAGCCCAACAATAGAATAACTTCATGCTCTGTTTTTATTGACCTCATCCTCTATGTTGTTACAAAAACATGATTGGTGTTTTTTTCAGTATTAACATAAGTTTATTCCATTTGAACTCAGGATTTCACAGGTGCTGCCTGCAAGTGCTATAAAAATTATCTTTCAAATATAAGTTAAAATGTGACTTTTTGGGATGTAATGTGAGAACAGAGGGCAGCTTGTCTCTCGTGGTGTTTCACAGTTAACACGTGCTGGAATGAGACAGCAACCATTAAAAGGGCTGGAAGACAAAACTCAAGTTTTATGTTTAAAAAACAGAAATGTTGCTAAATTTTGAAAGGAAGTCCTGGGGACCAACATGCCGTCATCCGTTGCACTGTCATCTGATTTCCTGCTCTGGGCATCACAGCCACAGCGATGCAGGTAGCTAAAACAATAGCCCTGCCAGGAGCAGATTCATGTCCATGATTAGGTCGCTTGGTTTTTCTAAAACAGCATGTCTTGGTATCAAGCAAAGTTTTGTTTAAAAACATATGAAGTGCACTTGTAAGTAACTGGATCACCCAGATTGCCCAGACGGCGTGATTTAGAATTGTGTGCTCGTGTGTGGAGCCATCCAAACCACACGCAGCACTCGCCGCCCATTTCATTTTCTATTTCTGATTTTCGGTTTCCACACAAAAAATATATATTTCATTTACAGTTTTGTCAGAAACCCTCCTAGAGACATTGTCAAAACATCCAGACCTATCAAAAGACCAGAGTCGCTTTATGAACCAGACATTTATTAAAAACCTTCCTTTACTGTTTGAAGAGAAACTTTTCTATGAAGTAAACATCACTAAAACCTTGAGGAAGCTTCAGTAATAAGAACAATAGAGACAGATTACTGCTCAAAAATAGATTTCACACACACTGGATCTCAGCCAAAAGGTTGAGAAGTGATTTAAAAAAAATTAGATTGTGAAGAAACAAATAATTCCTCAAAATCTTAGTTAAAATAAAAAAGAGGTACAACTTTTGTGTATTTTATTCAAAAAATAATTAAGAGATCACCCAATCCTGTTTCACCTGGGCAAATACAGAAATAAGAAGTAAAATTTCTACAAAAAACAGAGAATCAATGGTTTATATTTTATTTTATTCTAAAAAAAAAAAATGGCTGTATTTGAAAAACTATTTTGACTCTCTTTGGGTATTTGTCTGAGAAATTTCTACATAAAAAATCTTTTTTCAACATTTTATCTCCAATAAAATATATTCCCTGCACAGATATATGTTGATTAGTTTTAGGTAATTTAATTCACATAATCTGTATTTACCGTGTTGGGCAGTCCGGCTTCTTTTTCTGGTCAGTGTCGTAACAAAATGGTTTCTCCTGGGGGGGTTGTTCGTCCTCCGCAGGACAGTCGGTCGGTGGGGCTGCCACCTCGCAGTGTACCGACACACGGGGGTCTTTGTTTGTCAGGAACCGACCTGGAGACCGTCCCGCCAAGGGTGACCCTACCAGGAGCGAGCTCCAGACGGTATCGCTCTCCAGGATCACTGGAACGCGCAAGCCCCCTCGCCACATCAAGGCCAAGACCCAGAGGAGGTGTCAGAGAAGTTACCGCTCTCTTCAAGCTGCTCCACAGCAACGCGCAGAGCTGTGTCCGTGTCAACGGCCGTGACTGCGACTGGTTTTCCATCTCCAGTGGTGTCCGCCAGGGCTGTGTAGCCGCTCCAGACCTGTTTAACTGCATCATCGACCACCTGATGCCCAGGGTCTGTGAGCGAGCACCCGGAGTGTCCTTTGGCAACGCCCACCTGACTGATCTGGAGTACGCCGACGAGGGATGCACATGGTTAACCGTTTAACCGTTAACCGATAACAGGAACTTTGACCGGTTAATACTATCGGTTATTTTTTTTAAGCTCCAGCTGGAGGAGCTCTCCACAGAGCCGAGCGTCTTCATGCAGCTGGCGTTATGTTTCAGATATCAATGACGGCGCTGCAGACGACTCCTTCAGTCACTGATTGATTCCAGGTGCCTTCATGTTGTACAGTCGGAGGGTGTGTGTCTTTGTGCGCATTGACGCATGTGGCACAAAACCGGCGTTACGTTGAATATTATGTTTTATCTCCAGACGCCGCGGGTCGTCCAGATTCACAGTGAAATGGTTCAGTATGAAGCCGCAGCATCCAGATCAACATTAAGCTTCATCAGGACTGTTTAAAAATCAGATTTCAGAAGCTAAAACTTTATTTAGGAAATTAATCAGAACACAGATCACCAGCGCGCTCACTCTCCACATCATTTAAAAAACAACAGGAGACGATTGAAGCCTGCAGTGCTGTTAGTTATATCTAAATCTTGTAGCTTTTTTTACATTTTAGATGAGAATTTGCTGTCATTGTAAATCTGCAGTTCAGCACCGGACAGCGCCGAGTCCGCCTCTCACTCGGAGCCACATTTCCGTGTCGGAATGGAGGGACGTCTGCGTGTCGGAACAGCGGTATTCCGGAATGGTGATGTGTCTGAACGGCGGAGCCGCTCAGCAGGGCGTTTAAAGGTCGTCCTGCTTCGCGTGGCTTTGGCGCCTCGGCGCTCCACCGCTCCACGCTGTGCGTTCAGGCGCAGTGTTCCACACATCCTCCACAAGCTTTTCCAGCTCTACAGACTGTTTCTCTGCTCCTTTATTACAGATTATTTAGAGAAAATGAAGCACATATATTGTCAGTGCGTTATCATTTAATATTAAAGTTTATTTAGCCTTTTTTTTTCTTTTTTCTGAATGGCGGGGCGGCGCCGGAGCGACTCCCTCGGCAGACCTTCTCCTCCCTCCAGACCGGCTGCTGTCTCCGTCCACGAGATGCCGTCACTTTTACTCTCATATTCTGTTTTCTGTGGCGCTCTGGCGATGCGTATACCGGCGCCACCTGCGCGCAACGCGGTCACAAATTCCGGCTGCTGCGCGGACGTCCGCAGATCGGTCCGCGCAGACCAATGCGCAACACACACCCCGCAGACATGTGAAGCAGGACGGGCCTTAAATCTTATCGGTTAACGGTTATTAACCGGTTAAAGGGCGTCGCTTAACGGTCATAAAAAATATCTAAAATGTGCATCCCTAATGCCGACGACACCATCCTGCTCAGCACCTCCTACAGCCAGCTGAGGGACTCTGAGTGTGAACAGAGAAGAGGCAGAAAAGCTTGGTCTCCACGTGAGCTGGACGAAGACAAAGTTCATGCATGTCGGTGAGGGACCAGACCCACCTCCTGTCCCGCTTGGTCACGGCTCCGTTGAGCATGTGAAGCACTTTGAATTTTGACAGAGTTTCTCAGAGCAGATGCTCCTCACCTCGCAGCAGGGCAGCGGAGTGACGGGCTGACGCAGCGCGGTGCGTTCAGGGACGCTCCGGACACCAGAGCGTCAACCGAGAAATCCAACTTCTGAGCTTTTTTCAACCAAATCAAGTTTTTCTGATCTAATAAAACACCATGGAGATACAGAAGATGGACATACTTTGTTAAAGCGCACACACACACACACACACACACACACACACACACACACACACACACACACACACACCAATATTTAGGAGATTCTGGATTTATTCAATCATGATTTTAGGTTTCTGCTTTTCATATGAACTACAATATCATGTACAGTAGTCAGTCACACACCATCCTGGATACACTGTAAATGTCCACATTTAAACTACACTTTCACTAAAACAAATATTCATTTTGTTTGAAGAAAACTTTTCTCTGATGTCAACAACAATCAAACCTCAGAGCAAGCTTCAGTGAAAAGATCACTGCTGAAAAACACATTTCCACTATGCAGAAACAGAAGCCAGAGCTTACAAAGTAGAAGAGCAGTATTCTTCTGAGTTTTTTTTTTTTTTTTTTAAACATAATCAGAGCGTTTAGCCATTCCTGTTTCAACTGAGCTCATGTGAAAATACAGAGTGGCTCACAGTGAAAGTAACAGCACATAACATTTAGTAATTTATTATTTTTCCTTCAGTCCTCTTCATCCTCCATGTTTCTTGAAGAGCTGATCTGTCCTAGTTCCCTAGTAGATGGATTTTTGCTGGAAATGTGTTTGTAAATGTGTATTTATACTTCAGCGTTTTCTGTGTGAGAGCTCCTCTCCTGCTCACCTGTGGAATACCGCTGAGCCCTGATGAAATGGACAACAAATGTAAGACAATATCGGACCCCATAGGCATTTTATGTGGGAACACCAAGCTCCGGTTCTTTGGTTTCGGCTATGTTACAACCTTTTCTCACATAATCGCTGCTCATGAAGGTGGCGCACAACCACCAGTTCAACGCAAAGCAAGAATGGCATTATTTTAGCATTGTTTTGTTTAATTGCTAGCATCATTTTAGCATTGTGTTATCATGCTAGCATAATGCTAGCATTGTGTTGCTAGCATTGTGCTCGCATTGTGTTGCTAGCATTATGCTAGCATTGTGTTGCTAGCATTGTGCTAGCATTGTGTTGCTAGCATTGTGTTGCTAGCATTGTGCTCGCATTGTGTTGCTAGCATTATGCTAGCATTGTGTTGCTAGAATTATGGTAGCATTGTGTTGCTAGCAAAATGGCATTGTTTTAGCATTGTTTTCATGCTAGCACTATGCTACCATTGTGTCCCTAGCATTGTGTTGCTAGCATATTAGCATGGTGTTAGCATTGTGTTGTCCTCCTCCCTGCTGTCAGAGACAGAGACGTCCTTCCTACAGAGGACACAGACTCACTGAAGAACCAGAGAAGATGGAGAGAAATCCAAATCCAGCACATAGAGGTTGAGTGAATGTGGTGTTGAAGGTGTAGAGGAGGATCAGAGAGTCAGAGGAGACTCTGAAGAAGGACAGAGAGCCAGCAGGACAGTCCACATACACTGCTACTCTACCAGAGGAGGAGGAGGAGGAGGAGGAGGAGGAGGAGGAGGAGGAGAGGGATGTTCCTCTGTTATTGTGCCTGACAGAGTAACGTCCATACCAGCACTCCAGACTCCAGGACTGATGATTCCCTCCAAACCAACACTCCTCACTGCGTCCTTTCCTGCTGATTCCTCTGTAACTCACTGATATAGAAACATTTCCGCTCCACTCGACCTCCCAGTAACATCGACCACTCAGATCATTTCTACACAGCAGCTGATAGTAGACATCAAATCTGTGAGGATGATGAGGATACGGCTGCTCTTCCTCCACACGTGTCACCTTCCTGTTGTTGTTGGACAGTTTG
Source organism: Salarias fasciatus (assembly GCF_902148845.1). Taxonomy (NCBI): domain Eukaryota; kingdom Metazoa; phylum Chordata; class Actinopteri; order Blenniiformes; family Blenniidae; genus Salarias; species Salarias fasciatus. Next base: position 152,105 of record NW_021941407.1, on the reverse strand, counting down.
AGCTTTCTGCTCATTGAGTTTTCATCCAGTTGAAGTTGAGAGAAATCTGATGGAGAGAAAAAGAGTTCAGTCCTGATGTGACACATGTGATGGATTTGTTGTTTGTGGACTTCCTGACATGTTGTTGATGGAGAGAAAGTTTGATGAGGACACTTTTTGTCAGGCTTCTCTTGTCAGGAATGTTTGAATGAATCCAAAGCTTTGATTGAAAGACAAACGGACAGTGATGAGTCCAACTTACACTTCCTCAGTCCAGGTTTGAGCCTCTGCTGTCCACCATGGTCCACCCTGCAGGAAGAGAGAGAGAGAGAGAGAGAGAGAGAGAGAGAGGGAGAGACAGAGAGAGAG